>NC_053022.1:349792789-350013150 GCF_003073215.2 Triticum urartu
TTTTGCCATGATTATTGTGTGCATGATATGCCCATGAGCTCTACATATGTTTTGTTAAGGGTTTTGCCATCTTTCTAGAGGTGCAACCCCATGTATTTTTGTGATGTGTGTGGTGACTAGCACAAGCTTGCAAAGTGAGGCACTTGGTACTGCTGATTTCAGGGACTTAGCATTTCCACCAAGTCCTTGATCTGTTTATCTCATGTTGCCATATGTTCATGTTGTTTCCTAGTGATCCGTGCCTCTTTTGAGGATGATCAGTAAGGATGTTTTGTTAATCTTGTAGTGATCTATCCATCAATGTCTTTTTTTGCAATTATGGAGCACCCTAGCTTGAGTCAATCGAGCTCTACTTTTGCTACTTCGTGAATCTGGGCAGATTGTCCACTTGTTAGTGATTTTGCCGATGATGTTGTAGTTGATCCGTGCATGCTATGTTATTGTTCTTGCCATTTCTAGCTTGCATTTTGTGTATTATTGATGGGTGTATGCTTAGATTATCATGAATTGCTCCTTAGTGAGTGCATCGAGCTCGTAAACATGCCTACTTGATATCTGTTTCAGCATGCTCCAGTTTTCACTAAGTCTGAGAACTGATTATGGTTTTGCCATGTTCACATGCTTGCAATTGTATTTTCTGATCCCTTTTGGCTCAAGGTCACTAAGGGACTTTTGTTAAGATCTTTGAGTAGCTCCATGCCATGCTTTACTTTACCATGTTCAGGTCCTGTAGCATGTAGTGTTGTTGCTCCGAAGAGTGCTATCTGATCTGAAATTCCAGACAAGTGTTAATTTCACTAAGTTTGAGATCTGTTTACCATATGCATTTTTTCCATGCTTGTTTGAACCTGTTAATGGATGAATTGGCCGTAGCTCAGTGCTAAACTTTTGTTAAGCATCATGAATGCATCCCTGCCATGTATTTTTTTGCCATGTTTGCGTGTTTTAGCTTGTTCATCTCATTGCATTTAGATGGCTACTTGCTGTAAATCGCAGACCGGTGTCATATTTGAATCGCTTGCCATTTCCAAATCGTAACTCCGATTCCGACGTTCTTTATATCGTTTTCAAGCGATTTCATCTCATCTTTCCAGTGGCACACCTGGATTCCCAAGTTGAGGCCAGGTTCATGCATCCCTTGTCAAATCTTGCATATGCATCCCGCATGGCATCCCGCATAGCATACCATCCTCGCATCATATTGTTTGATCCTTGCACGTGGTTGATTGTGTCCTTGTTGCTTGTTTGTCTTGTTTGGGTAGAGCCGGGAGACGAGTTCACTAACGAGGAGCCCGTTGAGTTTGCTTTCGAGGATCCAGTCAACTCTAACAACTTTGCAGGCAAGATGATCATACCCTCGAAATCACTACTATCTTTGCGATGCTAGATTGCTCGCTCTTTTGCTATGCCAATGCTAGGATGCCTACCACTTGCTTTCAAGCCTCCCAAATTGCCATGTCAAACCTCTAACCCACCATGTCCTAGCAAACCGTTGATTGGCTATGTTACCGCTTTGCTCAGCCCCTCTTATAGCGTTGCTAGTTGCAGGTGAAGATTGGAGGCCGTTCCTTGTTGGAACATTATTTACTTGTTGGGATATCATTATATTGCCATGTTATCTTAATGCATCTATATACTTGGTAAAGAGTGGAAGGCTCGGCCTCTCGCCTAGTGTTTTGTTCCACTCTTGCCGCCCTAGTTTCCGTCATATCGGTGTTATGTTCCCGGATTTTGCGTTCCTTACGCGGTTGGGTTATAATGGGAACCCCTTGACAGTCCGCCTTGAATAAAACTCCTCCAGCAATGCCCAACCTTGGTTTTACCATTTGCCACCTAGCCTTTTCCCTTGGGTTTCGCGGACTCAAGGGTCATCTTATTTTAAACCCCCGGGCCAGTGCTTCTCTAAGCGTTGGTCCAACCTAGAGCACCCTGCGGGGCCGTCCCTTGGCAACTTGGGTTACGTTGGCTCCCGTACGCTTAGCTTATCCGGTGTGCCCTGAGAACGAGATATGTGCAGCTCCTATCGGGATTTGTCGGCACAGCGGGTGGTGTTGCTGGACTTGTTTTACCATTGTCGGAGTTGTCTTGAAGAACCGGGATGCCGAGTCTGATCGGAATGTCTCGGGAGGAGGTCTATTCCTTCATTGACTGTGAGAGCTTGTCATGGGCTAAGTTGGGACTCCTCTGCAGGGATTTGAACTTTCGAAAGCCGTGCCCGGTTGTAGATAACTTGAACCTTAACTTAATTAAAATGAATCAACTGAGTGTGTTACCGTGATGGCCTCTTCTCGGCGGAGTCCGGGAAGTGGACACGGTGTTGGAGTAATGCTTGCGCAGGTTGCTCTCTAGTTTCTCGCTCGCGCTTTGCCTCCTCTTCTCGCTCTCTTTTGCGAACAGGATAGCCTCCACACATGCTAGTCGCTTGCTGTAGCTCCTCATATATTTACCTTGCCATACCTATTACCCTTAAATAGTCTTGATCGCGAGGGTGCGAGATTGCTGAGTCCCTGTGGCTCACAGATTACTATTACACCAGATGCAGGGCCTGATGATTCCGCTCCAGGTGACGCGCTTGAGCTCAAGTGGGAGTTCGACGAGGACTCTCAACGATACTATGTGTCTTTCCCTGATGATCAGTAGTGGTGCCCAGTTGGGGGTGATCGGGACCGTGTCACTTGTTGGATTATCTTTTATTTTGGTGCCGTAGTCGGGCCATGAGTGTTTGGATGATGTAATGTTATTTATGTACTTGATTGACGTGGCGAGTGTAAGCCAACTATGTTATCTCCCCTTTTTTATCTATATTACACGGGATGTTGTGAAGATTGCCTAACTTGTGACTTATGCCTTCAATGCGATTATGTCTCTAAGTCGTGCCTCGACACGTGGGAGCTATAGTCGCATCGAGGGTGTTACAAGTTGGTAATCAGAGCCTTCCCCGACCTTAGGAGCCCCATTGCTTGATCGTTATTAGCGGCCGAGTTGTGTCTAGAAAAATGTTTTGAGTCATTTAGGAATTATATATCGGAGAGTTTAGGAATTCCTTTTACTTCCCAGTCTCCTCATCGCTCTGGTAAGGCATCCTGACATAGAGTTTTGACTCTTCTCTTCTCAAATTTCACTAAAAAAAATTTAGGATCACGCAGGTATCTTGGAATCGTTCCGATGGTTTTATGATGAGAACATTGTCTTGGTGCCTCCTGTCAGGGGTTTTGTGGAAGTGTCCCGGGGAGTTGAGCTCTGAGGTGTTGTCGTCATAATTTTATCGTTGCAGTTCTTGAATACCTGAGTTTAGTACGCCGACATCGAATATCTCTTTTATGCAGTTCATTGGTGAGATAACCTCGACGCCACCCAGTACTGGGGCGGGAGTTCGGGAGTATCGCCATAACTTGTATAACGGATGCTTTTCAAAGGTTGAGGTAGATGGTTTCCGAAGTTTTTTCTTGGTTATGTGTTGAAGGATGGATACAACTGGATGTAGGATTGCTAGATTTGGGTGAGATATTATGCTTCCCCTGTATCCCCAACACCTGATTGCATAACCGGAAAGGTTCGGGAGTTTCATAGGTGGGAATTCTTGTAGCTCTAGTTCTTCTTCCACGGATATTGGTTTGAGATTGGGATTTCTTACCGATTATTCGTTCTTGATCCGTACCTTGTTGATTTATTTCTCTACCTTAATTCTCGTGGCTTCTCAATTTATGGATATGTGACCATTTCAAGAGGAATGCATTCGTTCATTTTGTTCGGATGTGAAGACTTTATGTTGCAATTTTCATTCTGTTGGATTCAGCTTCATTTTATCTGTTAATGTGCTAATGGTGGTCAACCTCTTCAGGATGGCTCCTCCAATGCGCACGACTCCGAATCCTGATCCTCCACCACCTCCACCTCCTCCGGAGGCATGGCAAGCTGTGATGGCCGCAACCAATGCAAACACACAGTTGATCATGCAAATTCTTCAAGAGCGCAATCAAGGCAACCAAGGGAACCAAGGCAACAATCAGAATCACTTTGCTACACTCAACCAGTTCCTTGCTAACGGGCCAAAGACTTTCAGCAATTGTGTTGAGGCAACCGATGCTGACGATTGGCTTGTGGATCTATGCAAGCATTTCGAGTGCAGTAACGTCAGGCCTGAGGACTTTGTCAAGTTCGCTTCCTTCCAACTCAAAGATCAAGCTGCAGAATGGTTCCAGTAATACAAGGACTCCAGAGGTGGACGTGTTATTACCTGGGGTGAATTCCGTCAAGATTTCAGAGCTCACCATATCCCTCAGAGCGTGGTTGAAAGCAAGCGTGAGGAATTCCGCAACCTGAAGCAAGGCTCTTTGTCTGTCTATGACTACAACAAGTTGTTCCAGAAGCTCGCCCGCTTTGCCAAGCAGGACGTACCTGATGAGAAGAGCATGATATACCAGTTCAGGGGTGGTCTCAGAGAAGAAATTCAGCTAGCTCTTGTTCTATTTGAGCCCTTGAGGTACGATGAGTTCTACAACATGGCACTGAAGCAAGAGGCCGCTCAGTTGAGGTGTGATGCTTTCAAGAAGCGAGTCAGAGATGTTACTCCTTCTTCCTCTACTCAAGTGGCCAAGCAGCAGAAGTATTGGCTTCCTCCTCCTTCGTTTCGTCAGCCGTATCAGCAGAAGAGCAAAGGTGGCAGTGGTTCTTCCCACCCACCCAACCCTGGCTTTCAGAACAAGACTTCATCTCAAGCTCCAAGATCGAGTGCTCCGTACCACCGTCCGCTTTCAGAGGTCACGTGCAACAAGTGCCAACAGAAGGGTCACTATGCCAACAAGTGTCTCAACCATAGACGTCTTCCTCCTCCTCCTCCTGTCAGATCGGCAAGTACAGCTGTGGTCAAGCATAACCCCAAGCACGCTAAGGTCAGCTTGCTGAATGCAGCTCAGGCAGAGGACTCATCAGATGTCATCATGGGTAACTTTCCAGTTAACTCTTTTCCCGCAAAAGTTCTTTTTGACACTGGTGCATCGCATTGTTTCATGTCAAGATCATTTGTTTCCAAGCATGACTTCGTTTCACAAATGTTGGGTAAACCTATGGGAGTGGTTTCTCCGGCTAAGTCTATGAGGGATACTTTAATAGTCCTGGATGTTTCTATCATGTTGGGTGACTTCAAGTTTCTGGCTTCTCCAATGGTTCTGGGTAACTCGGATATTGATCTTATTCTCGGGATGGATTGGCTTTCTAAGCACAAGGCTCAGCTTGATTGTGCAGCCAGGCAGATTCAATTGACTCATTCGTTTGAGGATGTAATTGTCTTTGCCGCTCGTGATGATACTGTCTGTCTGTTTTCTCTCAATGAGAAGGGTGAACTGGATGCTATCTCGCAAATTCCAGTCGTTTGCGAATATCAAGACATCTTTCCAGAAGAGCTTCCAGGAATGCCTCCGCACCGGCCAGTTGAATTCGTTATTGATCTTGAGCCTAGCACGGAACCAGTGTGCAAGCGTCCTTACAAGCTCGGACCTGAAGAGTTGAAGGAGCTGAAGAAGCAACTCGATATTCAAGAGAGAATGGGTCTCATCCGGCCTAGTTCTTCTCCGTGGGGTTGTGGTGTTCTTTTTGTGAAGAAGAAGGATGGAACGGACTGACTTTGTGTTGATTACCGTCCATTGAACAAGAAGACAATCAAGAACAAATACCCACTTCCCAACATCAACGAGCTGTTCGAACAACTCAAAGGTGCCCAAGTATTCTCCAAGCTTGATCTCCGTATGGGTTATCATCATATTCGAATCCGTGAGCAAGATATTCCCAAGACGGCTTTCAGGACAAGCTATGGTTCATACGAATACACTGTCATGTCTTTTGGCCTCGTCAACGCTCCTCCAACTTTCTCTCGCATGATGAACTTCATCTTCAACGCCTACACCAATGACTTCGTTTTGGTCTATCTCGACGAAATTCTGGTTTTCTCGAAGAACAAGGAAGATCATGCCAAGCACTTGCGTTTGGTACTCGATAAGCTGAGGGAACACAAGTTCTACGCCAAGTTCTCCAAGTGCGAATTTTGGCTCGATGAGGTTCTTTATCTTGGTCATATCATCTCTGCCAAGGGCATTGTGGTGAATCCTGAGAAGGTGTCTGCAATTGTGAATTGGGAACCTCCTCAGAACGTGAAGCAACTCCGTAGCTTCCTCAGTCTCGCAAGCTATTGCCGAAGATTCGTTGCAAACTTTTCTAAGATCGCGAAGCCTCTCTCAAATCTTCTCCAGAAACACGTCAAGTACGTTTGGTCTCCGGAGTGTGACATTGCTTTCAACACTTTGAAAGAGAAATTGATCACTGCTCCAGTTCTGACTCCGCCTGATGAATCCAAGCCGTACGAGGTCTTTTGTGATGCCTCTCTCCAAGGTCTTGGCGCAGTGTTGATGCAAGAGAAGAAAGTTGTTGCTTATACCTCTCGCCAGTTGAAGCCCAATGAGAAGAACTACCCCACTCATGATCTCGAGTTGGCGGCAGTTGTGCATGCTCTATTGACTTGGAGACATCTTTTATTGGGAAGAAAAGTGGACATTTTCACTGACCACAAGAGTCTCAAGTACATCTTCACTCAGCCTAATCTCAACCTCAGGCAAACTCGATGGGTCGAAATGATCCAAGAGTATAATCCGAGTATCGAGTATACTCCAGGCAAGGCCAATGTGATTGCTGACGCATTGAGCAGAAAGGCTTATTGCAACAGTCTGATTCTCAAGCCTTATCAACCCGAGCTTTGTGAAGCTTTCCGCAAACTTAACCTGCAAGTTGTTCCTCAAGGTTTCCTCGCCAACCTTCAAGTCTCTCCTACCTTGGAAGACCAAATTCGCCAAGCCCAGCTTCTTGATGCTATGGTGAAAAAGGTGAAGATTGGGATTTCCAAGAGTCAACCCAAGTACAAGTGCTACCGCCTTGATGACAAGGACACTCTCTTCTTCGAGGATCGTATTGTTGTACCCAAAGGTGACCTCCGTAAAGTGATCATGAACGAGGCTCACAATTCTCTCCTCTCCATCCACCCTGGGAGCACGAAGATGTATCAGGACCTCAAGCAGGCTTATTGGTGGACTCGAATGAAGAGCGAGATTGCTCAATTCGTGAATGAATGTGATGTCTGCAGAAGAGTGAAGGCAGAACATCAAAGGCCAGCGGGTATCCTCCAACCTCTTGCCATTCCAGAATGGAAGTTTGACCACATTGAGATGGACTTCGTGACTGGGTTTCCAAAGTCCAAGCGTGGCAATGATGCTATATTCGTTGTCATCGACAAACTCACTAAAGTGGCTCACTTTCTACCTATCAAAGAGTCTTTCACTGCAGCTCAATTGGCGAAACTCTATACCTCTCGAATTGTCTCTCTGCACGGTATTCCTCAAGTGATCTCTTCAGACCGTGGCAGCATCTTTACCTCCAAGTTTTGGGATTCTTTTCAGAAGGCCATGGGCACCAACATCTGCTTCAGCACAGCTTTCCATCCTCAAACTAGCGGTCAAGTCGAGCGTGTCAATCAGATTCTTGAAGATATGCTCAGGGCTTGTGTGATCTCCTTCGGCATGAAGTGGGAGGATTGTATTCCTTATGCTGAATTCTCCTACAACAATAGTTTTCAAGTAAGCTTGGGCAAGGCCCCATTTGAAATTTTGTATGGCAGGAAGTGCCGTACCCCTCTCAACTGGTCTGAAACCGGTGAACGTCAGCTTTTGGGTAATGACTTAATCACAGAGGCAGAGGAAATGTGCAAAGTCATTCGAGATAACCTCAAAGCAGCCCAATCCCGCCAGAAGAGCTACTATGACAGTAAGCACCGTGATTTTGCTTTCGAGATCGGAGATCATGTTTACCTCCGCGTCTCTCCAATGAAAGGTACTCGTCGCTTCGGTATCAAAGGGAAGCTTGCCCCTAGATACGTGGGACCTTTCAAGATTGTCAGCAAGAGAGGCGATCTCTCCTATCAACTCGAGCTTCCTTCAAACTTTGCAAATGTTCATGACGTGTTCCATGTCTCTCAGCTCCGAAAGTGCTTCAAGACTCCTGACCGCACCGTCAACTTCAAGGACATTGAGCTCCAAGAAGATCTCTCTTACCGTGAGCACCTAGTTGCTATTCTTGAAGAGACTGAACGCAAGACTCGCAACAAGTCAATCAAATTTCTCAATCAAGTGGTCACACCATTCCGATCGTGAAGCTACCTGGGAACGCGAGGATCACCTCCGTTCTGAGTACCCGGCGTTCTTTCAGTCCTAGATCTCGGGACGAGATCCTTTCGTAGTGGTGGAGTGTTGTAACACCCCGGATGTAACTTTCCCAATTTGTATTCCAACTCTTGCCGTTTCCGGTGTTAAGTTATTTTATTTTCTCGGGTTCGGGTTTTTGTCTCCGTGTGTTGTTGCCGTTGTCATGCGTTGTAACACCCCGGATGTAACTTTCCCAATTTGTACTCCAACTCTTGCCGTTTCCGGCGTTAAGTTATATTTATTTCCTCGGGTTCGGGTTTTTGTCTCCGTGTGTTGTTATCGTTGTCATGCATCTCATATCATGTCATCATGTGCATTGCATTTGCATACGTGTTCGTCTCATGCATTCGAGCATTTTCCCCGTTGTCCGTTTTGCATTCCGGCGCTTCGTTCTCCTCCGGTGGTCATTTCTACCTTTCTTTCGTGTGTGGGGATTAAACATTTCCGGATTGGACCGAGACTTGCCAAGCGGCCTTGGTTTACTACGGTAGACCGCCTGTCAAGTTTCGTATCATTTGGACTTCGTTTGATACTCCAACGGTTAACCGAGGGACCGAAAAGGCCTCGTGTGTGTTGCAGCCCAACACCCCTCCAATTTGGCCCAAAACCCACCTAACTCTGCTCCATCATCTAGAGCGTTCGATCACGATCGCGTGGCCGAAAACCGCACCTCATTTGGACTCTCCTAGCTCCTCCTATGCCAATAAATAGATCCCTCCACGAAATTCCGGATCCCCCTCGTCCTCAAACCCTAATCCCAGATCCGCGCCGGCCGGACACGTCCGCCCCGGCCGGACGCGTCCGCCCCGCCGCCTCGGCCACTCCCACGGCGCCAAGTGTCACCAACACCGTCTTCCCCCGCGCCGGCCCGCGCGGCCCAGGGAAGGCCCTCCCGGCCCGCGCGCCGCCGCCTCCCGGCCGCCGCCTCGCACCGTCGTTGCCACCACGCCGCCGCCTCGCCCGGCCGCCGCCTCCGACGCCGCCGCCACCGCCGACCCCGGGAGCACCTCGCCGGCCTTCTGCTTCCTCCGGTGAGCCGCGACGAACTCCGGCGTCTACATTGTTTCCGGCCAACTTCGAAATCCGTGCAAACCCTAGATCTGAGGGTTGTTTTTTTTCTCTAAGTCCCAGTTATTCTCAGTCCATATGCACATGTTCGTAGCCCCATAACTTTGCATCGTAGCTCCGATTCATGCATATAGCATATCAAAATGTTCATCTCAGAGAGTACATCATTTCATTCCATTGCATCATTTTCATTTGAGCTCATCTTGATGCCCGAAATGTAACTTTGCATCCGTAGCTCCGTTTTGGGCATATAGCATATCAAAATGTTCACCTCAGAGAGTACATCATTTCATTCCATTGCATCATTTTCATTTGAGTTCATCTTGATGCCCGAAATTCTGTTAGAAGAGGGCTACTTGAGATATTTGTCAGATCTGCTACTCCATTTAGATTTTGTCATTTTGCCATGATTATTGTGTGCATGATATGCCCATGAGCTCTACATATGTTTTGTTAAGGGTTTTGCCATCTTTCTAGAGGTGCAACCCCATGTATTTTTGTGATGTGTGTGGTGACTAGCACAAGCTTGCAAAGTGAGGCACTTGGTACTGCTGATTTCAGGGACTTAGCATTTCCACCAAGTCCTTGATCTGTTTATCTCATGTTGCCATATGTTCATGTTGTTTCCTAGTGATCCGTGCCTCTTTTGAGGATGATCAGTAAGGATGTTTTGTTAATCTTGTAGTGATCTATCCATCAATGTCTTTTTTTGCAATTATGGAGCACCCTAGCTTGAGTCAATCGAGCTCTACTTTTGCTACTTCGTGAATCTGGGCAGATTGTCCACTTGTTAGTGATTTTGCCGATGATGTTGTAGTTGATCCGTGCATGCTATGTTATTGTTCTTGCCATGTCTAGCTTGCATTTTGTGTATTATTGATGGGTGTATGCTTAGATTATCATGAATTGCTCCTTAGTAAGTGCATCGAGCTCGTAAACATGCCTACTTGATATCTGTTTCAGCATGCTCCAGTTTTCACTAAGTCTGAGAACTGATTATGTTATTGCCATGTTCACATGCTTGCAATTGTATTTTCTAATCCCTTTTGGCTCAAGGTCACTAAGGGACTTTTGTTAAGATCTTTGAGTAGCTCCATGCCATGCTTTACTTTACCATGTTCAGGTCCTGTAGCATGTAGTGTTGTTGCTCCGAAGAGTGCTATCTGATCTGAAATTCTAGACAAGTGTTAATTTCACTAAGTCTGAGATCTGTTTACCATATGCATTTTTTCCATGCTTGTTTGAACCTGTTAATGGATGAATTGGCCGTAGCTCAGTGCTAGACTTTTGTTAAGAATCATGAATGCATCCCTGCCATGTATTTTTTTGCCATGTTTGCATGTTTTAGCTTGTTCATCTCATTGCATTTAGATGGCTACTTGCGGTAAATCGCAGACCGGTGTCATATTTGAATCGCTTGCCATTTCCAAATCGCAGACCGGTGTCATATTTATATCGTTTTAAGCGATTTCATCTCATCTTTCCAGTGGCACACCTGGATTCCCAAGTTGAGGCCAGGTTCATGCATCCCTTGTCAAATCTTGCATATGCATCCCGCATCGCATCCCGCATAGCATACCATCCTTGCATCATATTGTTTGATCCTTGCACGTGGTTGATTGTGTCCTTGTTGCTTGTTTGTCTTGTTTGGGTAGAGCCGGGAGACGAGTTCGCTAACGAGGAGCCCGTAGAGTTTGCTTTCGAGGATCCAGTCAACTCTGACAACTTTGCAGGCAAGATGATCATACCCTCGAAATCACTACTATCTTTGCTATGCTAGATTGCTCGCTCTTTTGTTATGCCAATGCTACGATGCCTACCACTTGCTTTCAAGCCTCCCAAATTGCCATGTCAAACCTCTAACCCACCATGTCCTAGCAAACCGTTGATTGGCTATGTTACCGCTTTGCTCAGCCCCTCTTATAGCGTTGCTAGTTGCAGGTGAAGATTGGAGGCCGTTCCTTGTTGGAACATTATTTACTTGTTGGGATATCATTATATTGCCATGTTATCTTAATGCATCTATATACTTGGTAAAGGGTGGAAGGCTCGGCCTCTCGCCTAGTGTTTTGTTCCACTCTTGTCGCCCTAGTTTCCGTCATATCGGTGTTATGTTCCCGGATTTTGCGTTCCTTACGCGGTTGGGTTATAATGGGAACCCCTTGATAGTCCGCCTTGAATAAAACTCCTCCAGCAATGCCCAACCTTGGTTTTACCATTTTCCACCTAGCCTTTTCCCTTGGGTTTCGCGGACTCAAGGGTCATCTTATTTTAAACCCCTGGGCCAGTGCTACTCTGAGCTTTGGTCCAACCTAGAGCACCCTGCGGGGCCGTCCCTTGGCAACTTGGGTTACGTTGGCTCCCGTACGCTTAGCTTATCCGGTGTGCCCTGAGAACGAGATATGTGCAGCTCCTATCGGGATTTGTCGGCACAGCGGGTGGTGTTGCTGGACTTGTTTTACCATTGTCGGAGTTGTCTTGAAGAACCGGGATGCCGAGTCTGATCGGAATGTCTCGGGAGGAGGTCTATTCCTTCGTTGACCGTGAGATCTTGTCATGGGCTAAGTTGGGACTCCTCTGTAGGGATTTGAACTTTCGAAAGCCGTGCCCGCGGTTATGGGCAAATGGGAATTTGTTAATGTCCGGTTGTAGATAACTTGAACCTTAACTTAATTAAAATGAATCAACTGAGTGTGTTACCGTGATGGCCTCTTCTCGGCGGAGTCCGGGAAGTGGACACGGTGTTGGAGTAATGCTTGCTCAGGTTGCTCTCTAGTTTCTCGCTCGCGCTTTGCCTCCTCTTCTCGCTCTCTTTTGCGAACAGGATAGCCTCCACACATGCTAGTCGCTTGCTGTAGCTCCTCATATATTTACCTTGCCATACCTATTACCCTTAAATAGTCTTGATCGCGAGGGTGCGAGATTGCTGAGTCCCTGTGGCTCACAGATTACTATTACACCAGATGCAGGGCCTGATGATTCCGCTCCAGGTGACGCGCTTGAGCTCAAGTGGGAGTTCGACGAGGACTCTCAATGATACTATGTGTCTTTCCCTGATGATCAGTAGTGGTGCCCAGTTGGGGGTGATCGGGACCGTGTCGATTGTTGGGTTATCTTTTATTTTGGCGTCGTAGTCGGGCCATGAGTGTTTGGATAATGTAATGTTATTTATGTAATTGATTGACGTGGCGAGTGTAAGCCAACTATGTTATCTCCCCCTTTTTTATCTATATTACATGGGATGTTGTGAAGATTGCCTAACTTGCGACTTATGCCTTCAATGCGATTATGTCTCTAAGTCGTGCCTCGACACGTGGGAGCTATAGTCGCATCGAGGGTGTTACAGATCTGGTGCTTCTGGACTCTACGGCGGCTGGATCAATATTTTGTCGACTCCCCTAGGGTTTTGGGTATATTGGGGGTATTTATAGAGCAAAGAGGCGGTCCGGGGGAACCCGAGGTATGCACAAGCCACCTGGGCGCGCCTGGGCCTCCTGGCGCGCCCTGGTGGGTTGTGCTCCCCTCGGGGCACCCCCCAGGCGCAGCCAGGGCCCCTTGTGTTCCTTCTGACCCATAAAAATTCTCCGTAAAGTTTCGTGGCATTTGGACTCCGTTTGATATTGATTTTCTACGATGTAAAAAACATGGAAAAAACAGCAACTGGCACTTGGCACTATGTCAATAGGTTAGTACCAAAAAATGATATAAAATGATTATAAAACATCCAAGATTTATAATATAACAGCATGGAACAATCAAAAATTATAGATACGTTGGAGACGTATCGGCATCCCCAAGCTTAACTCCTACTCATCCTCTTTAAACCCACTTTTATCAATTTTCTCAACAAGATTTTCACCCTCCGAAATATTGGGACACCTTCTACCTAAAGTTGACTCTTCTCCAGTCCCTTTTTCATCAATATTAACTTTACTATACAAGGAATCAATAGAAGAAACACCAATCATTTTAAGATCTTCATCACTTTTGCGAGAGAAATCACTAGAAAACGTTTTTTCTAGAAATTCTTGTTTAGCTCTAAGCATAGCGGTTCTTTTCTTACTTTCATGCATAGAAACATAAAGATCTTTAATTGATTCATCAACCTTAGGCACAAAAAATTTCATCTTGAGATTTTCCACATCATGAGCAATTCTATCAACACTTCTAGACAAATCATCAATCTTACTCAACTTTTCTTCTATGGAAGTGTTGAAAACTTTTTGTGTATTGATAAATTCTTTAATATTGTTCTCAAGATCAGAGGTGTTCCTATTATTATTATAAGATTGATTTCCATAGGAATTACCATAATTATTAGAGGAATTACTAGGAAAAGGCCTAGGATTAAAGTTACCTCAAATTCACATCTATGGCATCACTATTTTGATCAATCAAAGTAGACAAAGGCATATCATTAAGATCAAAATAGCACTTCTACTAGCAACCAATTTCACAAGAGCATCAACTTTTTCACTCAAAGAAGAAAATTTCTTCAACCGAATTAACTTTTTTACTAGTAGGAGCTCTTTCGGTATGCCATTGCGAATAATTTTCCACAATATTATCAAGCAATTTGGTGGCTTCACCCAAAGTAATTTCCATAAAAGTACCACCCGTGGAAGAATCTAAAAGAGTATGAGAAACAAAATTCAAACCCGCATAAAATTTTTGTATGATCATCCAAAGATTTAACCCATGAGTTGGGCAATTCCATAGCATCATTTTCATCCTTTTCCAAGATTATGCAACATGCTCATGTTCAAGTTGCTTGAAATTCATGATCTGGGTTCTAAGGGAAATAATTTCTGCGGGCAGAAAATACTTAGTGATAAAAGCATCTTTGCACTTATTCCAAGAATCAATACTATTGCGCGGCAAAGAAGAGAACCAAATTTTTGCAGAATCACGCAAAGAAAACAGAAATAATTTCATCTTGACCACATCATTGTCCACATCTTTTTTATTTTGCATATCGCATAATTCCACGAAGGTATTAAGATGGGATGCGACATCCTCATTAGGAGTACCGAAAAAATGGTCTTTCATAACAAGATTCAGCAAAGCAGTATTAATATCACAAGTCTCCGCACTAGTGGCAGGAGGAGCAAGCGGAGTGCCGATAAAATCATTGTTGTTTGAGAAGTCACATAACTTGGTGTTCTCTTGAGTCATGATGACCACACAACAAGATTGCACTCAAAATCAAATCCGGCAAGAAAACGGCGAACGGAAAAGAGGGGTGAATAAAACGGCAAATTTCTGTGAAGTGGGGGAGAGGAAAACGAGAGGCAAATGGAAAATAATGTAAATTGCAAGGAGATGAGATTTGTGATTAGAAACCTGGTATATGTTGAAGATCCTCCCCGCAACGGCGCCAAAAATTCTTTTTGATGTCACTCGAAGCTACGTCGGTATTTCCCCAAAGAGGAAGGGATGATGCAGCACAGCGGCGGTAGGTATTTCCCTCATATATGAAACCAAGGTTATCAAACCAGTAGGAGAACCAAGCAACACAACGTAAACAACACGTGCACACAAATAACAACTTCTCGCAACCGACGCGTTAAAGGGGTTGTCAATCCCTTCTGGGGTACCACGCTTCAAGATAGGCAAACGGACGTGAGGTAAATTTGTAGTAGATTGATAGATAGAACACCAAATAAATAAATGAGAATAAATTGCAGCAAGGTATTTTTTTGGTTTTTGGATTAATAGATCTAAAAATAAAAGCAAAGGAAAATAGATTGCAAAGGCAAATAACATGAGAAAGAGACCGGGGGCTGTAGGTTTCACTAGTGGCTTCTCTCGAGAAAAATAGCAAACGGTGGGTGAACAAATTACCGTTCGGCAATTGATAGAACTTCAAATACTCATGACGATATCCAGGCAATGATCATTACATAGGCATCACGTCCAATATTAGTAGACCGACTCCTGCCTGCATCTATTATTATTACTCCACACATCAACCACTATCCATCATGCATCTAGTGTATTAAGTTCATGGAGAAACGGAGTAATGCAATAACAACAATGACATGATGTAGACAAGATCTATCTATGTATAGATAGACCCCATCATTTTATCCTTAGTAGAAACGATACATACGTGTCGGTTCCCCTTCTGTCACTGGAATCAAGCACTATAGGATCGAACCCACTACAAAGCACCTCTTCCCATTGCAACATAAACAGATCAAGTTGGCCAAACAAAACCCAAATATCAGAGAAGAAATATGAGGCTATAAGCAATAATGCATAAAAGAGATCAAAGAAACTCAAATACTTTCATGGATATAAAAAGATAGATCTGATCATAAACTCAAAGTTCATCGATCCCAACAAACACACCGCAAAAGAGTTACATCATATGGATCTCCTAGAGACCATTGTATTGAAATCAAGAGAGAGAGAGAGAGAGGAAGCCATCTAGCTACTAACTACGGACCCGAAGGTCTACAAAGAACTACTCACGCATCATCGGAGAGGCACCAATGGAGGTGGTCAACCCATCCGAGATGGTGTCTAGAATTGATCTGGTGGTTCTGGACTCTGCGGCGGCTGGATCAACATTTCATCGACTCCCCTAGGGTTTTGGGAATATTGGGGTACTTATAGAGCAAAGAGGCAGTCCGAGGGCACTCGAGGTGGCACAACCCACCAGGGCGCGCCTGGGCCTCCTAGCGCGCCCTGGTGGGTTGTGCTCCCCTCGGGGCACCCCCAGGTGCAGCCAGGGCCCGTTGTGTTCTGGCCCATAAAAATTCTCCGTAAAGTTTCGTGGCATTTGGACTCCGTTTGATATTGATTTTCTGCGATGTAAAAAACATGGAAAAAATAGCAATTGGCACTTGGCACTGTGTCAATAGGTTAGTACCAAAAAATGATATAAATTGACTATAAAATGATTATAAAACATCCAAGATTGATAATATAACAACATGGAATAATAAAAAATTATAGATACGTTGGAGACGTATCACTACTCTTGATGGCAACAATACAAATACGTGCCTCACTACTCCTACTTTGTCACTGGGTGAGGACACCGCAAGATTGAACCCCAAAACTAAGCACCTCTCCCATTGCAAGAAAAACCCATCTAGTTGGCCAAACCAAACCGATAATTCGAAGAGAAATACAAAGATATCAAATCATGCATATAGGAATTCAGAGAAGATTCAAATAATATTTATAGATAAATTGATCATAAATCCAAAATTCATCGGATCTCGACAAACACTCCACAAAAGAATATTACATCAGATAGATCTCCAAGAACATCGATGAGAACATGGTATTGAGGATCAAAGAGAGAGAAGAAGCCATCTAGCTACTAGCTATGGACCCGTAGGTCTGTGGTAAACTACTCATGCTTCATTGGAAAAGCAATAGGGTTGACGTAGAAGCCCTCCGTGATCGAATCCCCCTCCGACAGGGTACCGAAAAAGGTCCCTAGATGGGATCTCACAGGTACAGAAGGTTATGGTGGCGGAAAAGTATTTTGGTGGATGCTTCTGGTCGTTTGGGAATATTTCTGAATTTATAGGCCAAAGGTTAGGGTTGGGGGAGTCCCGTGGGGCCCACAAGCCAGGGCGCCCCCCTAGGGCGCTTCCCGAGGGCTTGTGGAGCCCTCGGGACCCTTCTTCCTTCCTTTCCAAGTCTCACGTGTGTCTTCTGGTCCAAGAAAAATCATTGCGAAAGTTTTATTCTGTTTGGACTCCGTTTGATATTCCTTTTTTGTGAAACTCAAAAACAAGGAAAAAACATAAACTGGCACTGGGCTCTAGGTTAATAAGTTAGTCCCAAAAATAATATAAATTAGCATATTAATGCATATAAAACACCCTAAATAAATAATATAATAGCATGGAACAATAAAAATTATAGATACGCTGGAGACTTATCAAGCATCCCCCAAGCTTAATTCCTGCTCGTCCTCGAGTAGGTAAATGATAAAAATAGAATTTTTGATCTGGAATGCTACCTAACATATTTATCCATGTAATTTTCTTTATTGTGGCATGAATATATTGAGATCCATAAGATTCAAGACAAAAGTTTAATATTGACATAAAAACAATAATACTTCAAGCATACTAATAAAGCAATCGTGTCTTCTCAAAATAACATGGCCAAAGAAAGTTATCCCTACAAAATCATATAGTCTGGCTATGCTCCATCTTCATCGCACAAAGTATTAAATCATGCACAACCCCGCTGACAAGCCAAGCAATTGTTTCATATTTTTTATGTTCTCAAACTTTTTAAGCTTTCACGCAATACATGAGCGTGAGCCATGGATATATCACTATAGGTAGAATAGAATATGGTGGTTGTGGAGAAGATAAAAAGAAGGAGATAGTATCACATCAACTAAGCATATTAACGGGCTATGGAGATGCCCATCAATAGATATCAATGTGAGTGAGTAGGGATTGCCATGCAATGGATGCACTAGAGCTATAAGTTTATGAAAGCTAAAAATGAAACTAAGTGGGTGTGCATCCAACTCGCTTGCTCACGAAGACCTAGGGCAATTTGAGAAAGCACATCATTGGAATATACAAGGCTAGTTCTATAATGAAAAATTCCCACTAGTATATGAAAGTGACAACATAAGAGACTCTCTATCAAGAAGCTCATGGTGCTACTTTGAAGCACAAGTGTGGAAAAGGATAGTAACATTGGCCCTTCCTCTCTTTTCTCTCATTTTTTGGTGGGATTCTTTGGCCTCTTTTATTTTATGTAAAGTCCAGAGACTCATCCCAACTTGTGAGGGAATCATACCTTCCATCATCCTTTCCTCACATGGGATAATGCTATAATAATGAGGGTCATCACACTTTTATTTACTCACAACTCAAGAATTACAACTCGATACTTAGACAAAATATGACTCTATATGGATGCCTCCGGCTGTGTACCAGGATGTGCAATGATCAAGAGTGACATGTATAAAACAAAAATACTATATCAACTACATGATCATGCAAAGCAATATGACAATGATGGTGCGTGTCATAATAAAATGGAGCCATGGAAGTTGCATGGCAATATATCTCAGAATGGCTATGGAAATGCCATAATAGGTAGGTATAGTAGATGTTTTGAGGAAGGATATATGGTGGGTTGAATGCACCAGCGAAAGTTGCGTGGTACTAGAGAGTCTAGCAATGGTGGAAGGGTGAAAGTGCGTATAATCCATGGACTCAACATTAGTCATAAAGAACTCACATACTTATTGCAAAAATCTATTAGTCATCGAAGAAAAGTACTACACGCATGCTCCTAGGGGGATATATTGGTCGAAAAAGACCATCGCTCATCCCCAACCGCCACTCATAAGGAAGACAATCAATAAATAAATCATGCTCCGACTTCATCACATAACGGTTCACCATACGTGCATGCTACGGGAATCACAAGCTTTAACACAAGTATTTCTACCAATCAACAATTACTCACTAGCATGACTCTAATATCACCATCTTTATATCTGAAAGCAATCATAAGGAATCAAACTTCTCATAGTATTCAATGCTCTTTATACGAAAGTTTTTTTTATTATATCCCTCTTGGATGCCTATCATATTAGGACTAAATTCATAACCTAAGCAAATTACCATGCTATTTAGAGACTATCAAAATAATATAAGTGAAGCATGAGAGTTCAAAAATTTCTATCAAATAAAGCCACCGCCGTGCTCTAAAAAGAGTTAAGTGAAGCACTAGAGCAAAATTGCCTAGCTCAAAAGATATAAGTGAAGCACATAGAGTATTCTACTAAATCACGATTCATGCGCATCCCTCTCAAAAGGTGTGTACAACAAGGATGATTGTGGCAAACTAAAAAGCAAAGACTCATATCATACAAGACGCTCCAAGCAAAACACATATCATGTGGTGAATAAAAATATAGCCTCAAGTAAATTTACCGATAAATGAATACGAAAGAGAGGGGATGCCATCCGAGGCATCCCCAAGCATAGATGCTTGGTTTTCCTTGAATATTACCTTGGGGTGCCTTGGGCATCCCCAACCTTAGGATCTTGACACTCCTTATTCCATACTCCGTCAAATCTTTACCCAAAACTTGAAAACTTCACAACACAGAACTCAACAGAAAACTCATGAGATCCGTTATTATAAGAAAATAAATCACCACTTTTTGGTACTGTTCTGAGCTCATTCTTTATTTATATTGGTATAATATCTATTGTATTCCAACTTCTCCATGGTTCATACCCCCCGATACTATCCATTGATTCATCAAAATAAGCAAACAACAAATAGAAAACAGAATCTGTTAAAAACAAAACAATCTATAGTAATATGTTAACCTTGTATACTTCTGTAACTCTAAAAAAATCCTAAAAATAGTACAATAGAGGCAATTCATATATCAATATTGTGTAAAAAATCAGGATTTTATCATGCTTCTTTGATTTTTAATAATTCTGGCAATGAGTGCAAACGTTTCTGTTTTTCAGCAAGATCAAATCAACTATATACCAAAGTATCATAAAGGCTTTACTTGGCACAAAAACTAATTAAAAACACCAAAACACAATTACTACAGAGGTATTAATGTGTATTTATTAAAGAATAGTAGCAAAAACAAAAACACAAAGATAAAATTGGTTTGCCTCCCAACAGGCGCTATTGTTTAACGCCCCTAGCTAGGAATAAAACATAGATCTAGGTATTGTCATGTTTGGTATTATTTTCCATAGATGTGTTCTCATTGGAAGATTTTGCAAAGATAACTTGGAACACATTATCCATAGAAATTTTGGCATCATTAAGTTGCTCCTCTACGTATCCCCTTTGATTTTCGGCTACAATCCAATAATACTGTTGATTAACATCATTGAAAACTTGTTGGATCAGATCTAAAATGGGGATTTTCTTTTTGATATTTTCATCAAAAATTTGATTATTTACAAACAAATTTCTCAAAGTATAGTCACTATTGTAAAGAATCTCATCTATCACCGTTTTTTCATGGTTCATACCGTAATGATCAAAAATTTCCCTAGCTTCACGTACTATGTGATCAAATTCATTCCTAAGAACTTGGGTAGCTATATTTTTATCCTTAGGATCTTTTATAATGGGTAGCTCGTAAAACAATCTTTGCAAGGTAGGATGGGTATAGATAAATCTATGCTCAAATTTCAAAACTAGTGCTGAAATAGCTTCCGCATAAGTTTTAGTTCTTTGAAGTATGGGAATATCACCAAGAGGCAAATTGCCTACACAATTGAAAAAATCTTATATATGATCTTTTCCCATAAAATTCCCTTGTCCCAAAATGAAAGTTTTAACATCCAGATTGCCTGAATGTTCAATTTTAGGAGTCAGGTCATCATCAGTTTCTGCCATGCCAAAGTCACTCATGAGGATGAGTCCAAGCAAACAAAAGATCGGACGGAAGAAGGGCGAATAAAAAGGCAAATCTTTTTGTATTTTCCTGAAATCGTTTTAGAAGTGGGGAGAGGAAAATGAGAGGAAAATAGCAAATAATCTAATGTAAGAGATGAGAGTTTATGATAGGTGCTTTGTAGGCTTGATGTAGATCTCCCGCGCAACAATGCCAGAAATTCTTCCTGCTACTTCTTGAGCTTGCATTGGTTTTTCCCTTGAAGAGGAAAGGGTGATGCAGCAAAGTAGAGATAAGTATTTCCCTTAGTTGAGAACCAAGGTATCAATCCAGTAGGAGATAAAGCAACTCTCCAATCTATGCACCTACACAAACAATCAAACACTTGCACCCAACGCGATAAAGGGGTTGTCAATCCCTTCACGGTCACGTGCAAAGGTGAGATATGATAGAGATAGATATAAAAGATTACTAAAACATAATACAAATTGAAGGTAAATAAATTGCAGCGAGATATTTTTGGGTTTTTAGGTTATAGATCTGAAAATATATGATGGAAAGAAGACCCGGGGCCAGATGTTTCACTAGAGGCTTCTCTCTTGAAGGAAAATAATATGGAGGGTGAACAAATATCACAGCCCTAGAATTCTTCTTTGTAATTAGTTGTATCAGTGAGTGGCATCCATGCATCATGTTTAAATTCCATTTAAATTTGAATTGGGGAAAGTGAAATGCCTCAGAAATCATTTCTAAAAATGATCAACATTAAAAATTGCGTCAAATAAGCTAAAGAAAATGTTCCTGTTAAGCTATAAAAATATTGGCAAGAGATAAAATTCAAACCAATATTTCTAGAGTCTCAGAGATATTTATTTTGGGCCTTTGAATAAAATCAATAATATATTTGAGTTGGCTTCATTTTTGTTATATAAGAAATAAAGTTCAAATATTTTTGTAAGTTTGCATGTGACCTTGGACTAGTTTCCTGAGCTCACATAAAAATTTACAAAAATATTCTAAATGATTTGATGCTTCAAATCAAATAAAAAAACAAAAGAAAATAGAAAACAGAAAACAGAAAGGAAACAGGAGAGAGAGAGAGGGGTTTTTCACCTGGCGCTCACCTGGCCTGGCCCAGCACGGCCCAACCCACCACCTGGCGCTACCAGTCGTTGTCCAGCTCCCGCAAGACGGACGCCGCGTGCCAGCACGCGCCCAAGCCACCTCATGCTTCCACCGAAGCTGTAGGCTGGCTGGAGACGCCACGCACCCCCCGACCACTTTGGCCTATCCACTCCTCCTCTCCCCTCCTCTGCTCTCTTCCTGCAGCGCACCAGCCACCACATGCCTCGCCGACCCACCAAGAAGCTCCGCCATGTCTTCCTCGTCCTCTCCAACGAGCTACGCGACGCCCAGAGGCCCTACTTCATTGCCACAAACGTCTTCTTCACCATCAGCCGCCGGAGATCTGCCTCGCCACTTTGCCCGCTTTGATGCTTCCCCGAGCCTGCTACGTTGCCTGCTGCAACTGTTGTGAGCTACTGCATCGAACACCCCTCTTTCCCGCTTCATTTGCTCGCCGTAGACATTGCCCCCTTGCTCATCGTAGCACGCCGCCGCCCGATCTCGCCGTTGGCGCAGCTCCGATGACCATTTGGTCACCTCGGCGAGTCCAACGTGTTCGTAGCGCCCATTAGAGGATGCCTAGCGCGAGAATCCGCCCATTTGCACGCTGCAGCAGCTAAACCGTGGCCGCCCGAGCTCCGGCCACTGTCGTTGAGGTCGCTGATACGTCTCCGTCGTATCTATAATTTTTGATTGTTCCATGCCAATATTCTACAACTTTCATATACTTTTGGCAACTTTTTATACTATTTTTGGGACCAACATATTGTTCCAGTGCCCAGTGCCAGTTCCTGTTTGTTGCATGTTTTTTGTTTCGTAGAATATCCATATCAAATGGAGTCTAAATGGGATAAAAACTAACGGAGATTTTTTTGGAATATATATGATTTTTGGGAAGAAAAATCCACGCGAGACGATGCCCGAGGGGGGCACGAGGCAGGGGGCGCGCCCCTGACCCTCGTGGCCACCCCGTAAGGAGGTTGGTGCCCTTCCGTTGCCGCAAGAAAGCTAATATCTGGATAGAGATCGTGTTAAAATTTCAGCCCAATCGGAGTTACGGATCTCCGGGAATATAAGAAACGGTGAAAGGGTAGAATCTAAGAACGCAGAAACAGAGAGAGACAAAGAGACAGATCCAATCTCGGAGGGGCTCTCGCCCCTCCCATGCCATAGAGGCCAAGGACCAGAGGGGAAACCCTTCTCCCATCTAGGGAGGAGGTCAAGGAAGAAGAAGATGAAGGGGCCCCCTCTCCCCTTCTCTTCCGGTGGCGCCGGAACGCTGCCGTGGCCATCATCATCATAATCGCGATCTACACCAACACCTCCGCCATCTTCACCAACATCTCCATCACCTTCCCCCCCTCTATCTACAGCGGTCCACTCTCCTGCAACCCGCTGTACCCTCTACTTGAACATGGTTCTTTATACTTCATATTATTATCCAATGATGTGTTGCCATCCTATGATGTCTGAGTAGATTTTCGTTGTCCTATCGGTGGTTGATGAATTGCTATGATTGATTTAATTTGCTCGTGGTTATGTAGCTGTCCTTTGGTGCCCATCATATTATTGCACGCGTGGATCACACCCTAGGGTTAGTTGTATGTTGATAGGACTATGTATTGGAGGGCAAGAGTGACAGAAGCTTCAACCTAGCATAGAAATTGATGCATACGGGATTGAAGGGGACCAATATATCTTAATGCTATGGTTGGGTTTTACCTTAATGAACGTTAGTAGTTGTGGATGCTTGCTAATAGTTCCATTCATAAGTGCATAGAATTCCAAGTCAGGGATGACATGCTAGCAATGGACTCTCCCACATAATACTTGCTATCGGTCTAGTAAAGTAGTCAATTGCTTAGGGGCAATTTCGCAACTCCTACCACCACTTTTCCACACTCGCTATATTTATTTTATTGCTTCTTTACTTACAACAGCCCCTACTTTTTATTTACGTAATCTTTATTATCTTGCAAACCTATCCAACAACATCTACAAAGTACTTCTAGTTTCATACTTGTTCTAGGTAAAGCGAACGTCAAGCGTGCGTAGAGTTGTATTGGTGGTCGATAGAACATGAGGGAATATTTGTTCTGCCTTTAGCTCCTCGTTGGGTTCGACACTCTTACTTATCGAAAACTGTTGCGATCCCCTATACTTGTGGGTTATCAAGACCTTTTTCTGGCGCCGTTGCCGGGGAGCAATAGCGTGGGGTGAATATTCTCGTGTGTGCTTGTTTGCTTTATCACTAAGTAATTTTTATTTGCTGTTCTTAGTTGTTCTCTATCTTCAGTTATGGATATGGAACACGAAATACCAAAAAAAATAGGTGTACTTGCTACTCATGGAGATGGGGAACCACCTAAAACCCTCGATGCTGGTTATGTGAAAAATATTATGTACTACTTTAATAATCCTGAGAAAACCCCATTCAATTATGTAATGGGAGTAACGTTGGATCAATGTGAATACTTTAGGGATTACCGCTTGACACAAAAAGGGAAACTATTATGGGATCAAATTCATATATTGAATTGGTATGCTAGGCAACTATGCTTGAGATATGATTATACTTGTTGCTCTAAGGTGAAGGCTCCACACCTTCCCTTTTCATGTAAATTTAATGATAATGAAACCTTAGCTTCTTATGCTAATGGTATATATGATTACTATGATGTGGAACAAATAGAAAAATTTTGTTGCTTTTAAGGGTGCTTATGAAATTGAATCTTTGTTTGAAAAGCATGAAGCTTATGATGATGATGTTTATAGGCCTGAAAATTTAGCTATCTTAAAATATTGCTATGATAATTATGAATATAATTCCTATATTAATGCGCTTATTAAGAAAGTCTCCACTGTCCAAGAAGAGACTAATATTTTGCAGGAGTCTATGGAAGAAGAAATTGATGAAACTGTGAGCTCATTGGATGAAAAAGATGAGGAGGAGAGCGAAGAACAAAAGGAGGAAGAGCGTATTAGCTACCCGTGCCCACCGTCTAATGAGAGTAACTCTTCAACTCATACATTGTTTAATTTCCCTTCGTGCTTACCGGAGGATGATTGCTATGATGATTGTTATGATCCCGTTGATTCTTTTGAAATATCCCTTTTTGATGATGCTTGTGGCCAAGATGCCAATATGAATTATGCTTATGGAGATGAACTTTCTATAGTTCCTTATGTTAATCATGAAATTGTTGCTATTGCACCCACGCATGATAGTCCTATTATCTTTTTGAATTCTCCAGACTACACTATATCGGAGAAGTTTGCACTTATTAAGGATTATATTGATGGGTTGCCTTTTACCATTGCAGATGATGATTTTGATGAATATAATATGCATGTGCTTTCTGCTCCTACTTGCAATTATTATGAGAGATGAACTTTATCTCCACCTCTCTATGTTTCCAATATGATAAAATTGCAAGAAACTGTTTATACTATGCATTGGCCTTTACTTTATGTGCACGAATTGTTCTTTTATGACATGCCTATGCATAGGAAGAGAGTTATACTTCGTCATTACATGATATATGTTACCTTGTGCTCACCACTAAATTACAAATCATTGTTAATTAAAATTGGCGTTGATATACCTTGGGATCCGGGTGGATCCATTACTTGAGCACTATATGCCTAGCTTAATGGCTTTAAAGAAAGCGCTGCCAGGGAGACAACCCAGAAGTTTTAGAGAGTCATTTATTTCTGTTGAGTGCTTTTATATAGTTTAAAAACAACAAAAAATAAAGAGGGAAACCCAAAACTTTTTCAAAAAAAGGAAAGTGAAAGTGAGAAAGACAAGCATTGTTGAAGTGGGAGAGCTCCTTGAACTTTGTTCATGCTCACGGCAACTTTGTGAATCTTGATTACAGAAAATTTTCAACAAAAATAATTATCCCCTTGTACAACTCCATTTTATTATAAAAATAATGTGCCAAGGTTTGCCTTTAGGATGTTTACATTTGCTTGATGGTTTGTATGGTGCAGGACAGAAACTTTGGCTGTAATGCGCGATTTTACATTTTTAGCTGGAATGTCAAATGGTTATGATTCTTTTTGCACTGTCTTCCTGTACAAATTTTTTATTTTTCCTAATTTTGGTAGAATTTTTCAAGTATCATAATTATGGTGAATGTTCAGATTGTTACAGACTGTTCTGTTTTAGACAGATTCTGTTTTTGATGCATAGTTTGCTTGTTTTGATGAAACTAACGATTTATATCAGTGGATTAAGCCATGGAAAAGTTATATTAAAGTAGACACAATGCAAAAACAAAATATTAATTGGTTTGCAACAGTACTTAGAGTAGTGATTTGCTTTATTATACTAACGGATCTTACCGAGTTTTCTATTGAAGTTTTGTGTGGATGAAGTGTTCGTTGATCGAGAAGGTCTCGATGTGAGAAGAAGGAAGAGAGGCAAGAGCTCAAGCTTGGGGATTCCCGAGGAACCCCAAGTAAATATTCAAGGAGACTCAAGCGTCTAAGCTTGGGGATGCCCCGGAAGGCATCCCCTCTTTCTTCAACAAGTATCGGTATGTTTTCGGATTCGTTTCGTTCATGCGATATGTGCAATCTTGGAGCGTATTTTGCATTTAGTTTTAATTTTTATTTGATGCACCATGCTGGTAAGAGATACTCCTTGGTTGATTTATAGAATGATCTATGCACTTCACATATATCTTTTTTGTATGGCTTTATAGAATGCTTCATGTGCTTCACTTATATCATTTGAAGTTTGGATTGCATGTTTCTCTTTACATAGAAAACCGCCATTTGTAGAATGATCTTTTGCTTCACTTATATTTTTTAGAGCATGGGCATATATTTTGTAGAAAGAATTAAACTCTCTTGCTTCACTTATATCTATTTAGAGAGATGACAGGAATTGGTCATTCACATGGTTAGTCATAAAATCATACATAAAACTTGTAGATCGCTGAATATGATATGTTTGATTCTTTGCAATAGTTTTGCGATATAAAGATGGTGATATTAGAGCCATGCTAGTGGGTAGTTGTGTATTGTAGAAATACTTGTGTTGAAGTTTGTGATTCCCGTAGCATGCACGTATGGTGGACCCTTATGTGATGAAGTCGGAGCATGATTTATTTATTGATTGTCTTCCTTATGAGTGGCGGTCGGGGACGAGCAATGGTCTTTTCCTACCAATCTATCCCCCTAGGAGCATGCGCGTAGTACTTTGTTTCGATGACTAATAGATTTTTGCAATAAGTATGTGAGTTCTTTATGACTAATGTTGAGTCCATGGATTATACGCACTCTCACCCTTCCACCATTGCTAGCCTCTCTAGTACCGCGCAACTTTCGCCGGTACCATAAACCCACCATATACCTTCCTTAAAACAGCCACCATACCTACCTATCATGGCATTTCCATAGCCATTCCGAGATATATTGCCATGCAACTTCCATCATCATCATATACATGACTTGAGCATTCATTGTCATATTTCTTTGCATGATCGTAAGATAGCTAGCATGATGTTTTCATGGCTTGTCCGTTTTTATGATGTCATTGCTACGCTAGATCATTGCACATCCCGATACACCGCCGGAGGCATTCATATAGAGTCATATCTTTGTTCTAGTATCGAGTTGTAATATTGAGTTGTAAGCAAATAAAAGTGTGATGATCATCATTATTAGAGCGTTGCCCCAGTGAGGAAAGGATGATGGAGACTATGATTCCCCCACAAGTCGGGATGAGACTCCGGACTTCACAAAAAAATAAAAGAGGCCAAAGAAGCCCAAATAAAAAACAGAGGCCAAAGAAGCCCACCAAAAAAATAAAAAAATAAAAAAAATAAAAACAAATGAGAGAAAAAGAGAGAAGGGGCAATGTTACTATCCTTTTACCACACTTATGGTTCAGAGTAGCACCATGTTCTTCATATAGAGAGTCTCTTGAGTTATCACTTTCATATACTAGTGGGAATTTTCATTATAGAACTTGGCTTGTATATTCCGATGATGGGCTTCCTCAAACGCCCGAGGTCTTCATGAGCAAGCAAGTTAGATGCACACCCGCTTAGTTTTCAGTCTGAGCTTTCATACACTTATAGCTCTTAGTGCATCCGTTGCATGGCAATCCCTACTCACTCACATTGATATCTATTGATGGGCATCTACATAGCCCTTTGATACGCCTAGTTGATGTGAGACTATCTCCTCCTTTTGTCTTCTCCACAACCACCATTCTATTCCACCTATAGTGCTATGTCCATGGCTCACGCTCATGTATTGCGTGAAAGTTGAAAAGGTTTGAGAACGTCAAAAGTATGAAACAATTGCTTGGCTTGTCATCGGGGCTGTGCATGATGTGAATATTTTGTGTGGTGAAGATGGAGCATAGCCAGGCTATATGATTTTGTAGGGATACCTTTCTTTGGCCATGATATTTTGAAAAGACATGATTGCATTATTAGTAGGCTCGAAGTATTATTGTTTTTATGTCAAATGGTAGACTATTGCTTTGAATCACTCGTATCTTAATATTCATGCCATGATTAGATATGTGATCAAGATTATGCTAGGTAGCATTCCACATCAAAAAATTATTTTTTTTATCATTTACCTACTCGAGGACGAGCAGGAATTAAGCTTGGGGATGCTGATACGTATCTGTCGTATCTATAATTTTTGATTGTTCCATGCCAATATTCTACAAATTTCATATACTTTTGGCAACTTTTTATACTATTTTTGGGACTAACATATTGATCCAGTGCCCAGTGCCAGTTCCTGTTTGTTGCATGTTTTTTGTTTCGCAGAATATCCATATCAAACAGAGTCCAAACGGGATAAAAACTAACGGAGATTTTTTGGAATATATATGATTTTTGGGAAGAAAAATCCACGCGAGACGATGCCCGAGGGGGCCACGAGGCAGGGGGGCGCGCCCCTGACCCTCATGGCCACCCCGTAAGGCGGTTGGTGCCCTTCTTTCGCCGCAAGAAAGCTAATATCTGGATAGAGATCGTGTTAAAATTTCATCCCAATCGGAGTTACGGATCTCCGGGAATATAAGAAACGGTGAAAGGGTAGAATCTGAGAACGCAGAAACAGAGAGAGACAGAGAGACATATCCAATCTCCGAGGGGCTCTCGCCCCTCCCATGCCATGGAGGCAAAGGACCATAGGGGAACCCTTCTCCCATCTAGGGAGGAGGTCAAGGAAGAAGAAGACGAAGGGGCCCCCTCTCCCCTTCTCTTTCAGTGGCGCCGGAACGCTGTCGTGGCCATCATCATCATCACCGCGATCTACACCAACACCTCCGCCATCTTCACCAACATCTCCATCACCTTCCCCCCTCTATCTACAGCGGTCCACTCTCCCGCAACCCGTTGTACCCTCTACTTGAACATGGTGCTTTATGCTTCATATTATTATCCAATGATGTGTTGCCATCCTATGATGTCTGAGTAGATTTTCGTTGTCCTATCGGTGGTTGATGAATTGCTATGATTGATTTAATTTGCTTGTGGTTATGTTGCTGTCCTTTGGTGCCCATCATATGATTGCGTGCGTGGATCACACCCTAGGGTTAGTTGTATGTTGATAGGACTATGTATTGGAGGGCAAGAGTGACAGAAGCTTCAACCTAGCATAGAAATTGATGCATACGGGATTGAAGGGGGACCAATATATCTTAATGCTATGGGTGGGTTTTACCTTAATGAACGTTAGTAGTTGCGGATGCTTGCTAATAGTTCCATTCATAAGTGCATAGAATTCCAAGTCAGGGATGACATGCTAGCTGTGGCCTCTCCCACATAATACTTGCTATCAGTCTAGTAAAGTAGTCAATTGCTTAGGGGCAATTTCGCAACTCCTACCACCACTTTTCCACACTCGCTATATTTATTTTATTGCTTCTTTACTTACAACAGCCCCTACTTTTTATTTACACAATCTTTATTATCTTGCAAACCTATCCAACAACATCTACAAAGTACTTCTAGTTTCATACTTGTTCTAGGTAAAGCGAACGTCAAGCGTGCGTAGAGTTGTATCGGTGGTCGATAGAACTTGAGGGAATATTTGTTCTGCCTTTAGCTCCTCATTGGGTTCGACACTCTTACTTATCGAAAACTGTTGCGATCCCCTATACTTGTGGGTTATCAGTCGCTGCCACTGTTTTCGGCCACCCCAGCTCCATCCACCGCCACGAGTGGATGCGCGTGAGCTCCAACTCCCTGTAGCCGATCTCCGCCGTCCATTTGGACGCCGGAGGAGCAATCCCGGGCCCCTCCGCCATCTCTGGCCTTGCTGGCTTCAAGTCACCGGTGGGTTTGACCCCGTTTGACTAGGGTTTGACCTCCCTAAGTCACTGACGTCTGGGGGTTTGAATTTGAATATCAACATATGGAGTTTGAATTTGAACCTAGGGTTCAAACCAACTTCATTTAACTTGTTGCTAGTTACATTAGCTCAATCAACAACATATTGCCATGTCAAATTCATGCATCATATTGTTTCATTTCATTGATTGTGTTTCTTCTCTGTTGCCGGTGTTGTTCCCTCTCGGTAGATGTTGTTCCGATGATGTTATCGATGACACTAATGAAGACACAATGCTATCTTCAGAAGTGCCAAGCAAGCAAAACCCCCTTGTTCATTCCGATACAATCCCACTCTCTCGCTCTTGCTCTCTTTTACCGCATTAGGACAACAATGTGTCAACTATTACATGTTGCGGTAGTTGAAACCCTTTCCTCTGCACGACCTGTCTTTGCCATAGTAAATAGTTGAAACCCACTAGCATGAGTAGGATTTGTTTGAGCCATGATGTGCCTACTCATTCATGCTTTCTTGTTATGCTTGCTATGCTTAGATTTGTGTCAGGTATGATTCATCTGGGATGGATTAGAATGGGGTGAACATGTTCTACTGTTGAGATCTAAGTGTGTGAACATGATTTGGTAAAGGTATCGATGAGAGGCCATGTAGGAGTACATGGTGAGTTGTTTCATTGGAATCGTCCCTCAGAACTGAGATTTGTATGTGTGATTTAAGATTAGCTACTACCACGCGTTGGGCCCGAAACCAATTGACCCTCTTGACTTATTAACCGCCCTTGTCCTCTGTCCAGGAATTGCAAGTTGTTCCTGGTGTTTGTAGTATACTGGTGGCCGTGCACAGCGCTGACCCTAGGGGTGGGCTGTGATGCAGTAGGTACGTGGCCCGGTGTACCGAGACGCCTGTTTGGTGCCTCGAGAACCCTGTACACATTGTTTGGGCCGTTGAGGACACCCTGGCCGGATATCCTTGCAGATGGAACCCGAATAGGCGATAAACCCGGACTAGGGACTTGTGTGGTTAGTCAGGTCATGGACGACACCCTCGCCAGGCTTCCGCTTGAAGGTTGCCGAGATACATGACGTGTACATGGCGGTAAGTGGCGAGAGCGTGTGTGAATAAGTACATCCCTGCAGGGTAACAAAACTACTCGAATAGCCGCATCCACAGTAAAGGATGTGGCACCCTGGCTCAGAGAAACCGGAACGCCCCGTATTCCAGCCCAGAGATTGAGGAGAAGTCTTCTGGAATACGTAACTTCTTAGCATAGAACAAACCAGCTCTTTATTACAATCTATATTGGGTACAAGGGGTTCTGATATAATGAGAAATTACATCGGCACAGCGACACTGTGCCTGCCACCGTTGCTCTATGCAAGAAGCAGAACAACTCGAAGCAGTAGAATAACTTCTAGCAACGGAACAACGACGATGGTGGTGAACTCCGCTCCGCAGGGACTCTGGCTGGAACGCTTATCCTAGCTCGCAAACACGGACTCCACGGCAAAAAACAATTAAATCCGACATGACCTGCATACTGGCATGACACGCCAGGTCAGTACATTGAATGTACTTGCAAGCTCACAATAACCAGAAGCAATCAAGACAAACAACAACATGGCAATTACAGGTTAAGAAGGAATTATCATGAGATCATCAGAGTAACATGGCATGAACAACATGAACACGATACAGCTAGAACAATATGAGCATGGCATGAATATATGAATCTGACAATACTAGCATGCAAAATGATGACACTATAATGCACCACTTATTCTGCTTGGATTACTACATAACCATCACATGCATCACTTACCAGTCTCAGACATCACACGATCATCTCGGGATCAAATGAAGCTTGGTATAAACAATACCATAGTAATCATTAAATGACCACAAGGATCTTGATCTTTACCCATGATTCTCGCACAACATCACGAATATCCAACAACTCGGTATCCTTGATACCATGGTGATCATCTCACGATCACATAAAGATCAACCAACTCTGGTATACACGATACCTCCATGATCCTCTCTTGATCACAACCAATCTCTTTCTCATCATCGAACCGGGGTTGTTATTAATCAAGTTATTATTAATACTGTTGACCCATAGTGTGACCAACTACGAACTGGGCCCTTATCCGCGAGCGCGGCTATCTATAGATTTAATACACTCTGCGGAGGTAGCACACTGTACCCACACCACATAACCCATGGCCTCGCATTCCCATTCGGGTGGACCAACGACATTTCGACAAAACCAACCTATTGCCATGACACTCTCCCGGCCACTCCGACCAACTCCCATTTGGGCTAAGTCCTGGGTGACCCAGCCTACCAAAGGCAAAACTACCACAGTCGTGGCAAATAAACAGTCCCGAACGGGGACTTGTGCACATAACCAAACTCGGGTCCACAAGGCTTATGTCCGCCCACCTGATCAGGGTAGCACGTGCCCATAACCTTCCCTAGTTGGTGGCACCGGCGAGAGGCATAACAATAAACGCAGTTAGGACCGTCCCATACTGGCAAATGTGGTTGCATTGGTCAGCTCGATATGGTGGCACCATGACTCAGCCAACAGTTGTTCAAGTTCAATTAAGTCTGGTTAAACTTGAATGCAATAAGCTGAGTCATATGAAAATAACATGATGCAACTGCAATACATAAGCATGACATCAACATAAGCATGGTTGTGCATCATTACTTCTTAACAATACAACATGAAATCATATATCTGACTGAGCATGGCATACTGACTAGCATGAACATCACAAGTATACACTTCTCAGAAACATAGCATGACCACTAGCATCAACAACAAATATCATGCAAGAACATATCAACAATGCTACCATGCAAGCATTTAACCAACTAGATGCAATGGAACGTGCATAACAACGACACTCGGAATAGACGACAGTCATGCACCGAAGACCATCAACATGTACTACTAGCCAGCATAAGCATATGAAAGGAATACTAGCAGGAATACATGATAACCAAGTGCAAGCCAACATAGCACGATAGTGAACATGAAACTCTAAGCATCACCGAAACAACAGTAACCATATTTTAAACAAGCAAACATTTATTAAGTATTCAAGTTAAAAACCATGGCTACTGCATGACTATCATGCAAGTGGGTATTGTGGCTTGCCTGGGGATGAAGAAAGCACCGGGGAGAAGTGTAGGAGGATCGCGGAATGATTTGCCGAAAACAGTCCTCTCCCGGAGGGGCTGTTTACGTGCAAGGGCAACATGGTCATTTTCAATATGTCAAGCCACAGTGAAAATTATGTAAACAAAATGTGCTCAACGAGATGAAGATGTGGGTGTTGGATTCACCTTAATCGGAGTATCAAAGATGTGGGTGTTGCCACGGACCTATCTGTAATGAAAATATTTATAGACGGGGCCAAAACAGAAAACAGAAAGCGTAGTTTGAAGAATACGCCTTAGCTTCAGGGAAAACGTATTGTGGGCTGAAATAGAGAGAGAATACGCTTTCAGAATAACGAAAACGTACTTTGAGCCGAAGCACCTAGAGAATACGCTTTTAGCTTATGATGATGTACCGACCAAAACTGCACGTCCACTTATCCACGTCATCGGCGGCGGGGCCGACACCTGGGTCACTTATAGGTGGGGCCTGTCATTGACTCTCTCTCCTCCCTCGTTCCTTCTTCTTCCTGCCGCACTCGAGAGAGATAGAGGCAAGGACGGCCACCGCAACGGCGAGTCCCAGCGACTCCGGCCATCTCCCTTGGAGCTCGGCACACCGGGGTGTTCGGGAAGAAGTGGCGCATCTGATGGCATAGAGCACGGCCACCGAGGAGCACCGAGGCGAGGGTAGTTTCGAGGACGGTGGACGGCGCTACGGGCGATGATGGACTTGGCACTCCAGGCCACCCAAGGAGGAGGAGAAGATGTGGGGAGGTTCGGGATCCTCCGGGCTGTCTACTGAAGGTGGAAGGAGGGAGAGGGAAGCTCGGACTCGAGCGAATTTAAGCCAAGTCCAGTAGCGGGCCCGGCGGCCATGAGAGATGAGTAGGGGCTCTCCGGCTTGGGGAAGAAGTGGGGCGGGTTCCTGGGAGAGTGAGGAAGAGCTTGGTGAGGCCGGGGCACCTCGGGGTGGGCTTATATAGTTGGGCGAGAGGCACGGGTTCGGGTGCCGCTGGGCACGTCCGGCCGAGGCCCTGGTGACGGCAGCGATCATAGGGAGGCATGGGGAAGGAGATGAGCGAGAGAGTGGACGAGCCGCAGAGGTCACGGAGTCGAAGGGAGCAGAGGAAGAGGCCGAGGCGAGCTCGGAGCCAAACGGAGCATTGTGCTCCCGTGGGCATTCGGCGATGAGCGTCGGTGAGGAAACGGACGGAGGGGGAGAGGGGTCCAGAGAGTGGCGACGACGAGGTGAAGCCACTGGACATGCTCACACACGCGAAGCCGACGAGAGGATAGAAGGGCCCGAGCAAAACACTACCCAGCTCGCGGCCATGGCATGCCAGGCTAGTGGTCACCGCGTGACCCTGGACATTCAATGCTCACTGGCGCCCAAATTGGTAAATTGGTATCTAGCAAAAAGTCCCTCGTACCCTTAGTATGGGTGAAGAAAGAAATTTATCTAGGGGCAAAGAAGAGATTTGCACCTAGCTCCAAAACATTTGCACCTAGCTCCAAAGCATAACAACGACACCCGGAATAGACGACAGTCATGCACCGAAGACCATCAACATGTACTACTAGCCAACATAAGCATATGAAAGGAATACTAGCAGGAATACATGATAACAGAGTGCAAGCCAACATAGCACGATTGTGAACATGAAACTCTAAGCATTACCAGAACAATTGTAACCATATTTTAAACAAGCAAACATTTATTAAGTATTCAAGTTAAAAATGAAGGAAATATGCCCTAGAGGCAATAATAAAGTTTTTATTTATATTTCCTTATATCATGATAAATGTTTATTATTCATGCTAGAATTGTATTAACCGGAAACTTAGTACATGCGTGAATACATAGACAAACAGAGTGTCCCTAGTATGCCTCTACTTGACTAGCTCGTTAATCAAAGATGGTTAAGTTTCCTAGCCATGGACATGTGTTGTCATTTGATGAACGGGATGACATCATTAGAGAATGATGTGATGGACAAGACCCATCCGTTAGCTTAGCATAATGATCGTTCAGTTTTATTGCTATTGCTTTCTTCATGACTTATACATGTTCCCATGAGTATGAGATTATGTAACTCCCGAGTGCCGGCGGAACACTTTGTGTGCTACCAAACGTCACAACATAACTGGGGGTGCTCTACAGGTGTCTCCGATGGTACTTGTTGAGTTGGCATAGATCGAGATTAGGATTTGTCACTCCAATTCTCGGAGAGGTATCTTTGGGCCCTCTCGGTAATGCACATCACTATAAGCCTTGCAAGCATTGTGACTAATGAGTTAGTTGCGGGATGATGCATTACGGAACGAGTAAAGAGACTTGCCGGTAATGAGATTGAACTAGGTATAAGGATACCGATGATCGAATCTCGGGCAAGTAACATACCGATGACAAAGGGAACAACGCATGTCGTTATGCGGTTTGACCGATAAAGATCTTCGTAGAATATCTGGAACCAATATGAGCATCCAGGTTCCACTATTGGTTATTGACCGGAGACGAGTCCCGGTCATGTCTACATAGTTCTCGAACCCATAGGGTCCGCGCGCTTAAAGTTCGGTGATGATCGGTATTGTGAGTTTATGTGTTTTGATGTACCGAAGGTAGTTCAGAGTCCCGGATGTAATCACCGACATGACGAGGAGTCTCGAAATGGTCGAGACGTAGAGATTGATATATTGGACGGCTACGTTCGGACACCAGAAGTATTCTAGATGGTTTCAGAGAAAACCGGAGTGCCGGAGGGGTTACCGGAACCCCCCGGGGAAGTATTGGGCCTTAGTGGGCCTGAGGGGAGAGAGAGAGGGCAGCAGCCCAGGAGGTGGCATGCCCCCTCCCATGAGGAGTCCGAATTGGACTAGGGGAGGGGGGCGGGGCCCCTCTTTCCCTCTCCCTCTCTTTCCTTCCCCTTCCCCCTTCCTAGTAGGACTAGGAAAGGATGAATCCTACTCCTATTAGGAGGAGGATTCCTCCTCTCCTTGTGGCGCACCAAGGCCGGCCAGCTTCCCCTTGCTCCTTTATATATGGGGGCGTGGGGGGCACCTAAAGACACACAACAAGTTGATTGTTCCAAGCCGTGTGCGGTGCCCCCCTCCACCATAATCCACCTCGATCATATGGTAGCAGTGCTTAGGCAAAGCCCTACGCCGGTAGCAACATCATCACCGTCATCATGCTGTCGTGCTGATGGAACTCTCCCACAAAGCTCTGCTAGATCAGAGTTCGTGGGACGTCATCGAGCTGAAAGTGTGCTAAACTCGGAGGTGCCGTGCGTTCGGTACATGGATCGGTCGGATCGTGAAGACGTACGACTACATCAACCGCGTTCTCATAACGCTTCCGCTTACGGTCTACGGGGGTACGTGGACGACACTCTCACCTCTCGTTGCTATGCATCACCATGATCTTGCGTGTGCGTAGGAATTTTTTTGAAATCACTGCGTTCCCCAACAAAAAACCATGGCCACTGCATGACTATCATGCAAGTGGGTATTGTGGCTTGCCTGGCGATGAAGAAAGCACCGGGGAGAAGTGCGGGAGGATCACAGAAAGATTTGTCGAAAATAGTCCTCTCCCGGAGGGGCTGTTTACCTGCAAGGGCAACATGGTCATTTTCAATATGTCAAAGCACAGTGAAAATGATGTAAACAGAACGGGCTCGACGAGACGAAGATGTGGGCGTTGGATTCACCTTAATTGGAGTATCGAGCAAAAAGTTGTGAAGAGTTTTCTACCAGGGACCTATCTGTAATGAAAATATTTACAGACGAGGCCAAAATAGAAAAAAAGAAAGCGTAGTTTGAAGAATACACCTTAGCTTCAGGCAAAATGTATTGCGGGCTGAAACAGAGAGAGAATACGCTTTCAGAATAATGAAAATGTACTTTGAGCTGAAGCACCTAGAGAATACGCTTTCAGCTTATGAAGACGTACCGACCGAAACTGCGCGTCCACTTATCCACGTCATCAGCGGTGGGGCCGGCTCCTGGGTCACTTATAGGTGGGGCCCTCCGTTGACTCTCTCTCCTCCCTTGTTCCTTCTTCTTCCTCCCATGTTCGAGAGAGATAGAGGCGAGGCCGGCCGCCGCGACGGCGAATCCCGGCGATCCGGCATCTCCCGTGGAGCTCGGCACACCGGCGTGTTTGGGAAGAAGCGGCGCAGCTGATGGCATAGAGCACGGCCATCGAGGAGCATCGAGCCGAGGGCAGTTTCGAGGACGGCGGATGGCGGCTACGGGCGATGATGCACTTGGCACTCCAGGCCACCCGAGGAGGAGGAGAAGATGTGGGGAGGTTCGAGATGCTCCGGGCTGTCTATTGAATGCGGAAGGAGGGAGAGGGAGGCTCGGACTTGAGTGAATTTAGGACGAGTCCGGCGGTAGGCACGACGGCCAAGAGGGATGAGGAGGGGCTCTCCGGCTTGGGGAACAAGTGGGGCGGCCCCCTGGGAGAGTGAGGAAGAGGTTGGTGAGGTCGGGGCACCTTGAGGTGGGCTTATGTAGCCGGGGTGAGAGGCACGGGTTCGGGTGCCGCCGGGCACATCCGGCCGAGGCCCTGGCAACGGCAGCGATCATGGGAAGGCACAGGGAAGGCGACGAGCGAGAGAGCGGACGATCCGTAGAGGTCACGGTGTTGAAGGGAGCAGAGGAAGAGGCCAAGGCGAGCTCGGAGCCAAATGGAGCACTGTGCTCCCATGGGCGTTCGGCGCTGAGCGTCGGTGAGGAAACGGGCGGACGGGGAGAGGGTTCTAGAGAGGTGGAGACGACGAGGTGAAGCCACTGGACATGCTCACGCGCACGAAGACGACGAGAGGAAAGAGGGGCCCAAGCAAACCACTATCCAGCTCGCGACCATGGCATGCCAGGACAGTGGTCACCGCGTGACCCTGGGCATCACTAGCGCACAAATTGGTGTCTAGCAAAAAGTCCCTGGTGCCCTTAGTATGGGTGAAGAAAGAAATTGATGCAGGGGCAATGAAGAGATTTGCACCTAGCTCCAAAAGATTGCAACAACAAGGTGTTTGTAACTTGCCGTGGCTCACATGTGTGGAGTGGGACTCAGATCTTTGGCACATCGTGATCAATCACTAAGATGATTCTGGTTACCAAAAATCAGACTAAGAGGAGAGGTTTAGCTGAGGGTTGCTGTAGAAACCACAATAATGGCCAGAATTAGAGATTTGGATGATGCACTCATATGGAGAGGCAAGTTGAGCTGAAATTGGGCATGGCCCAATGAATTGAAGATATGAAGATGCTCCAAAAGTTGCATGCCATTTGGATGAACCAAAATAACACTTTCTTCATATGGCTTTGCTCTGGACAGAAACTTGGAAATATTACACATGGCAAATGGTGTAATGGATTGAGAAAAAATCTTGTGGAGGTATTTTATATAGATAGGAGAATTTCCTGGTAAATTTTTAGCTTAATTGAAGCAAGATAAAATATGGTTGCTTCACAAACTGAAAATCTGACCAGAAACTAGGATTTGGAGCTGGGCTCACATAGATGAGTTAAATGAGCTCATATTTGGTGTAGAGTAATGATTTGATCATCTAAATAACCTTGCAAAATTTCAACTCATTTGGATATTCTTAGCTTGTATTTCCCTCAGACATGAACTTTGAAAAATTGCTCAGGAATATTTACTAGGCAAATTAAGTTGAATTTTGGCATGAGGCAATTATATGTACATGCAAATATGTCCACAAAGTTTGATGTCAATAGGGAAAAGATAAATGGCACTTGCTTCACAATCTACCATTCAGGACAGAATATGAAATGAATTATTTGAGCATGATGAGGAACATGGAAAATGAAATATTTTTCCCTATTTGAGGAATATATGACCCAAACAATTTATGAGAATTATTTGTGAATTTTGGGAGTGATAGAAATATAGGTTGCTTCACAACCTTGGACACATTGGGTTATTCCTTTAATATAAAAGGAATATTCCCAAGGAAAAGATTATTGGGGTTGGTCCAAGATGGAAATGGCAAGGTATAGGGATGGTTTTGATAATGCCAAGCCACTCTGGAAAGAAAGAAGAGGTCATCTTCTTCAGTTGCCTGACCACATAGCCACGGAAAAAGAAAACTCGGGCAAAAACCTCAGAAAATCAAAAGAAAAAGAAAGGACCAAAAATCAGGCTCTGACAACTCTTCCCCCCTTAAAGAAATCTCGTCCTCGAGATTTGGTTGCTCAAGGAACAAGTATGAATATACTGACTTAAGGAAACCGTTTCCAACTCGGGTATCATTTTTCCTTTAGTGTTGTTCCCACTAAATTTTTATCTGACTGGCCCTAGGTGGCTTGCTTTACTGTATCCACATTCTAACAGATCTTACCTTGCTTGTTCATGCTTATACCAGATCCAATTTCTTTTTAGATCTGCTGACTTAGCTGAGTGTGATAGATTACCATGACTGAAACATATGTGTGTCTCACAAGTCCAAGAGTGATCTCTGATGGATGCGTCATCCAGCACTGACAATCTTTCATGAAGTGAGGGTCAAATTTTCCTGATAGACACCCAATATTTTTGATCCTTGCATTCGGTTGCTCAAATAGATGCATTTCCTCCGGGCTCGAAATAGTGTTGTGGATCATAACTCTTCATCTGACCAGTACTGATTTCTCGCGGAGTTTCTGAATCATCTTGACTGGCTCTACTATCTTGAGTATTGATTTGTACCAAATGTTTGTCTTGGCTAGCAAAAAAAGGGGTATGGCCTTATATGATAGTATCCGCAGTCTTGGCTGACGGTGGTGTTGGCAGAAGAATTTTTGTTCATGGCAGGATATCCTTTGATGCTTCTCATAAGCGAGTACACATGCCTCAAGACTGTTATTCATCCTTTTGGTTATTCATTTTGTCGGAATATCCATGGGGATAGTAGGCTGTGTGATGCTTTACCATGGATGCTGGAGCCAACTGTTGAATTGACCCTTGGTCTAATTTGACAGACCCAAATATTCGATACCAACAAATCCGAGCATACACTGTTAACTGAGCGGGTCTTTCCTTGATATGGGGTCCTTACCAAAATTGAGTAGACCCTGCATTTCCGGTCTTTCTCCTTCATTATTGTTCTCTTTGTCTAGATCCTTTGCTGAAAGAGCTTGATCATATTGCATTCTTCATGTGACCATAGTTACCGTCGGGTGCAATATTTTGGCAATCATAAATTATCCTCATTCTTCTTACATGGTAACATCGTTTAAATGGCAGGTTCATCGCCCTTCAAGTTTTAACCATAGGATATGATCCTCTGAACTCTTGCAAGGAATCGGCAAATAAATCAGTAGCCACCAGAACGGTCTTTACAACTCAGATCTGGGGCATTACTAAAATAACTCAACCACGGCTCAAGACAGCCGAAAAGCAGCTCAGAGCATGAGACCGTGTTGATAAGAAGAAAGTGGTAGTTCCCTAAGACGGCTTAAAAGCATCTTAGAGCAAAGGGCCACTGTCACAAAAAGAAACTCAACAGTTGTACAAGACACCCAGAAAGCAGCTCAAAACTCGTGATAGTTGTTGAATAGAGAAATATAAAGTCGACATCCACCCAAGTCGGTCAAAACAGCTCAGAACACAGGCGTGGTGCCGTTACCGGAGAAAAGCAGACAACGGCTCATCAGGATCATATTCCAAGGTCACAAGTACTTGTACAGAGCTCACTGTTGACATAAACCTTCATAGTCCTTTGTCACACTAAGGTGTATATATGGCTTCCTTCGCATATATTTGAGAATCTGATTCCCGAGGCAGACTTGTGTTCTGACTGATTCTTGCTTCTGACCAAACTGTTGCGAACCGGATTATTGGGATTCACGATCATATGTTGTCCAGTCGCCGTGTCATATCTTTTACCGATGCCGTACTGAGGAAAATTGGATGACTTATGTTGGAGACCCTCGAGAGTATGCTGCTAAGGAAGACCGGGCATCGTGCTTCAGAAGCTCCCCCCCTTAAATACTTGCTAGGGAGGAGTCGGTGCCTTATGCCAAAAAATTTTGCGGTTGCTTCCTGAAGAAGACAGAGTACCTTGCACGGGAAATCATCCATGTATCATACTAAGGAAGACAGATAAATCCTGCCTTCGAAGCTTCTCTGGTAGCTCGCGAGGGAAGACTGGATTGGTTACACCAGAAGCCTCACATTGTGATATGCGGACCGATTACCACATACATACCATCTTAATATTTTTGCTGTTGAATACTTGTATGAAACGGGGTTTGCGGGACTATCCTCCGTGCTGAGTATTGAATGCATGCCATATTTTTGCTTGCTTCCAAGCATATCGTGTTTCAAAATCATCCTCAACGAAGAATCAAAACTTGCATCTGAATCATACCTTTGACTAAGAATATACCATCGATCTTGCACACAATTTATTTTTTGGGTGATTTGATCATTTTTGCTATGAAGGGTGCACACTGAGACAAACTTGATTATTCAGTAGCATGATTAGATATCCCCAATCTCAATGCAGTCGGCTGAGAATTCCATACTATTGCGAGGAGGACACACCAATGCAGACTTGATACTAATGGTCCATCCAGGATTTCCTTTGTATTCAGACAAGATGTTCTGAATTTCACTGCAGTCTGCTATTAACTCCATTATGTATAGCTGAATTTCCAAATATATGCATTCCTTTATGACTCTTCGGGTCCGGTGTCGGTTGATGAGAAACTTTAATAGGGGAAAGATGTGTAACACCGAAGGCCTAAATAAAGAAAACAAAAGAAATGACTAAAAGCTCACAAGCATACTACTAATAAAATTAATCAAGCACATCACATATTACTGCTACTCATAGAATAATATGCATGCACACCTAAGCACACAAATCTTGTAGAAACTCCGATATTACGGTCTAATATGTTGTTACGGTGTGCACGAAAGTGCAATCCCTATGCGGAAGGAGTTGGCGTCACCAAGGCTACACCATGCGCTGGCTGATGAATACAGGGGCGAGGAAGGACTTGGCGAGTAAATAGCGAGACACAAGGTCACGACCACATCATCATCAAGCATACGAAGGGAATCATACACTTCCAAAGAATGAAATGACAGGGCAAGATAACAGTGGAAGACTCAGTTTATTGGCATTGCCCTTTTCTGATAACAAAGATCAGCAAGGGTTGCCAAGGGGAGGAGATGGAGAGCAAGATCTAGGATAGAAACAAGCCTATCACCGGAATAACAGGGGTGGGTTATGGAAAGATATCGACGTGATATCTGAGCATTACTCATGCGAATGGTGTCTGGAACACTCGGCACCAGGGTATCACTCTGCTGGGACAGAGATGACACCGAACACCAAAAAGCAGGCATGCTAAGAAAGAGGGTGCAGGTAGTGGATCGAAACCGATGCCACCTACACTCACAAGATTAACCGCTAGCGACTAAATAATAATCTATATGCATGATATGCGACAAACAAATGCAGCAATCAAGTGCAACAAACCAACTGGGGTTAATACTACCGTTTCCTAACGTTCGCGCAGGCAAGGGCATCCTACAGCCATACCTGCTCTGATACCAAGCCTGTGGCACCTCGGCTTAGATAAACTGGAACACCCCGTATTCCAGCCCAGAGATCGAGGAGAAGTCTTCCGGAATACGACACTGCTTACATTGAACAAACCATCTCTTTATTACAATCTATATTTGGTACAAGGGGTTCCGATATAACAAGGAATTACATCGGCACGGTGCTACGTTGGTTTTCCCTTGAAGAGGAAAGGGTGATGCAGCAAATTAGTGTAAGTATTTCCCTCAGTTTTTGAGAACCAAGGTATCAATCCAGTAGGAGGCCACACACGAGTCCCTCGCACCTACACAAACAAATAAAATCCTCGCAACCAACACAATAAAGGGGTTGTCAATCCCTTCATGTTCACTTACAAAAGTGAGATCTGATAGATATGATAAGATAATATTTTTGGTATTTTTATGATAAAGATGCAAAGTAAATAAAGCAAAATAAAAACGGCACCAGAAATAGCTTGTTAACGGGAGATTAATATGATGGAAAATAGACCCGGGAGCCATAGGTTTCACTAGTGGCTTCTCTCGAGAGGATAAGTATTACAGTGGGTAAACAAATTACTGTTGAGCAATTGACAAAATTGAGCATAGTTATGAGAATATCTAGGTATGATCATGTATATAGGCATCACGTCCGAGACAAGTATACCGACTCCTGCCTGCATCTATTACTATTACTCCACCCATCGACCGCTATCCAGCATGCATCTAGAGTATTAAGTTCAAAAGAACATAGTAACGCTTTAAGTAAGATGACATTATGTAGAGGGATAAACTCATGCAATACGATATAAACCCCATCTTGTTATCCTCGATGGCAACAATACAATACGTGCCTTGCTGCCCCTACTGTCACTTGGAAAGGACACCGCAAGATTGAACCCAAAGCTAAGCACTTCTCCCATTGCAAGAAAGATCAATCTAGTAGGCCAAACCAAACTGATAATTCGAAGAGACTTGCAAAGATAACCAATCATACATAAAAGAATTCAGAGAAGATTCAAATATTGTTCATAGATAAACTTGATCATAAACCCACAATTCACCAATCTCAACAAACACACCGCAAAAGAAGATTACATCGAATAGATCTCCACGAGAATCGTGGAGAACTTTGTATTGAGATCCAAAGAGAGAGAAGAAGCCATCTAGCTAATAACTATGGACCTGAAGATCTGAGGTAAACTACTCACACATCATCGGAGAGGCTATGGTGTTGATGTAGAAGCCCTTCGTGATCAATGCCCCCTCCGGCGGAGCTCCGGAAAAAGCCCCTAGATGGGATCTCATGGGTACAGAAGGTTGCGGCGGTGGAATTAGGTTTTTGGCTCTGTATCTGGTAGTTTGGGGTACGTAGGTATATATAGGAGGAAGAAGTACGTCGGTGGAGCAACGTGGGCCCCATGAGGGTGGAGGGCGCGCCTGAGGGCGGGGATAGGCGCGCCCCCTACCTCGTGCCTTCCTGGTAGTTTTCTTGACGTAGGGTCCAAGTCCTCTGGATCACGTTCGTTCCAAAAATCATGTTCCCGAAGGTTTCATTCCGGTTGGACTCCATTTGATATTCTTTTTCTACGAAACTCTGAAATAGGCAAAAAAACAGCAATTCTGGGCTGGGCCTCCATTTAATAGGTTAGTCCCAAAAATAATATAAAACTGTATAATAAGGCCCAATAATGCCCAAAACATAATATAATATAGCATGGAACAATCAAATATTATAGATACGTTGGAGACGTATCAAGCATCCCCAAGCTTAATTCCTGCTCGTCCTCGAGTAGGTAAATGATAAAAACAAAATTTTTGATGTGGAATGCTACTTGGCATAATTTCAATGTAATTCTCTTAATTGTGGTATGAATATTCAGATCTGAAAGATTCAAGACAAAAGTATAATACTAACATAGAAATAATAATACTTCAAGCATACTAACTAAGCAATTATGTCTTCTCAAAATATCATGGCCAAAGAAAGTTATCCCTACAAAATCATATAGTCTGGCTATGCTCTATCTTCACCACACAAAGTATTTAAATCATGCACAACCCCGATGACAAGCCAGGCAATTGTTTCATACTTTTGGTTTTCTCAAACTTTTTCAATTTTCACACAATACATGAGCGTGATGTAGCGACCAGACCTCAAACGGTCCAATCTCTGTGCTCCGGTGTCATCCCTGGATCAGTAATGCTGACACCACACAATACTTGAAGGATTTATAGCAGAGTAGCAATCACACACTTATTACATTGAGTGTCTCAAAAGAGAACTTATTACAATAAATATGGCTTAAGGCCATCTAACAATGATAATAGCGGAAAGCATGGAAGATAAGTGAGTCCATCAACTCCAACGGCATCACTGAGTATAGAACCCCAACCTAAAACTCCTTAATCGCCGTCCGTAAAGTCTGCAACATTAACGTTGCAGCCCGAAACGGGTCAGCACATGGAATATGCTGGCAAGGTAACACATAGAGAATAATGGAAAGACACAGCTATTCTACATGCATATTTGGTGTCACACCCTAGCTAGTTCAAGCATTAGAGTGTGCATCATGTTTAATTTTCTCTTAAATATGAAATGGGGAAGGCAGAAAACCCCCAACACCCCCCCTGGAAACAACTAGGGTTTACTAAAATTATTTTCAATGAACTTGAAATGCCCTTCTAAAAAGTTCACCCTCTTAGTCTTGGGTTAGAACCCCTGGCAAAATTGGTGCACAATTTTCTAGGTCAACAGAAGGTCATTGAATTAAACTATAAGTATTTGAATTTGGGCATTTAAATGCTATAAAATAATTTAAATGTTCAAATAATTCTGGAAATAAATGTTTGCTTTTGGAAATATTCTAAACAGAGCCCACATTTATTTTCAAGATTTTTGGAAACGTTTTAGTATTTTAATTAAAGCCCAACAGTTGCAGTTAATAGAAAAACAGAAACAAATAAAAAAAGAGAGAGGGAAGCTACCTGGGCCTTACCTGTGCTGGCCCAGCCCACCTGGCTTGGCCCAGCCGACTGGCTGCCAGTCATCGTCCTCCTCGCGCCAGAAGGACGCGGAGCGCGTGGCCGGCGCCCGCGGCCACACGCCGGCCACCTCCTGCTTCCGCCGACGCCTTGGAGACGTCCAGGGATGCCACGCGACCCCCACGTCCCCCTCTCATCCTCTCGCACTCTCCCCCTCGTCCCTCTCACTCTCCCCCGTGATGGCCAAGCGCGAACCTCGCCGCCGATCGCCGTAGTTGCCACCAGAGCCACCCCCTCGCCCCTCCGACGAGCCCAGTAGCTCCGCCTCGTCGCCCTGCACCTCCCCGCCGACCCACGCGACTCCAACCGCCGCCGAACGCCGTCTTCGCCCTCGTCTTCAACCTCGGTACCCGTCGAACGCCGTTCATCGATTCGCCTCGCTCCGGTCGCCCCCGAGCCCACTGAGCTGCTCATCGACCTCCCTGTGAGCTCCTCTTCCTTTTCCCCTAGCTCTCGTGCTCGTTTGGCCCCTGTAGCCGCCACCTCCACCGCACCCGAGAGCTTCCCGCCATCGGCCATGGCGCCGTCTTGGCCAGAGCCACAGTGGCTCGAAGCCAAGCCTACCGTTGAGCTCAGCGCAGCACCAGGAACCCGTAGCCACCACCAGCTCCTTCTCCCGTGCACCGTAGCCTCGAAACCAACCCCGCCCGAACTCCGGCCGCCGCCACGAGCTCGATTCCGGCGAGCTCGCTCCACCCTAGCTCCTCCCACTTGCCCCACTAGATGCGCGCGAACCCCAGCTACGCATAGCACGTCTCCGCCGTCGATTTGGTCACCAGGGGACCAAATCCGAAGCCCTCCGCCGTCTCGGCCTCGCCGGCGGCTCAACGCCGGCGGGATTAGCCCCGCCGACCAGGGGTTTGACCCCAGTTTGACTCCCCTGAGCCAATGACAAGTGGGCCCCCTCTGTTAACTAAATCAGATTAGTTTTAACTAAAAATAATTAGCTTAATTAACTGCTGACATGCGGGACCCACGAGTCAGGTTTGACCTGGACGTCCCCGTTGACCACTGACGTCACGCTGACGTAATGCTGACGCAGTAATTAAATTACTGGAATTATTCTTATACAGGAAATTCCAGAAAATAGTCAAAACTTCTAAAAATCATAGAAAATCAACCATAGCTCGAAATGCAAAGATTTATATATGAAAAATGATCAGAAAAATTCAATCTATCCATCTGTAATGGTTTCATGCATGACAAAACAAGTTTACCTTGCTATTTAAGCAGAATAAGGAAATGCACTATTAAGGCCATGTTTAATGAGCTAATATTTGAATCTTTGATTCAAATGAGTTCATTCCTTTCTATTATAACTTGCATTAGGCCAAGACACATTCATATTGCCATGTCATAGCATGCATCATATTGTTGCATATCATCATGTGTTGATTGTGTTCCAATGTGTTCTTTGTGGTAGGTTCTGCCTCCGAGGATATTCACGAGTATCCAACTGAAGGGCAGTATCCCACTACCACTCCATCAGGCAAGAAACCATTGATCATTCCGATACAACCCATGTTCTCGCTTCTGCTCTTGATTACTGCATTAAGACAACGTGTTTCAATCTGCTGTGTGCTACGGTAGTTGAACCCTTATCCTCTGCATGACCTGTCATTGCTACAGTAACTAGATGAAACCCACTAGCATGTGTAGGAGTTGATTGAGCCATGTATGTGATTCCTACCTTGCTATGCCTGCTATGCTTAGAGTTGTGTCAGGTCTGGTTCATCTGGGTGATGGGCTAGAGTGAAATGCTTATGTCGGTAATGTGAGGGATGTGTTGAACATGTTTTGGTAAAGGTATCAATGAGAGGACATGTAGGAGTACATGGTGGGTTGTTTCATTGAGGCCGTCCCTAAGAACTGAGATCTGTATGTGTGATTTAAGATGCAGTTACTACCGTACATTGGGCCCGAAACCAATGGACCCTCTCGGCTTCTGAATCACCCTAGTACTCTGTCCAGGAGTTGCAAATAGTTTCTGGTGTTTGTAGGTTATGTGTTGGCGGCCGTGCGTAGCGCTGACCCTAGGGGTGGGCTATTTTGCGGTAGATACACCGTGGCCGGGTATGCCGGGCGCCCGTTAGGCGTCTCGGGACCCTGTTCACATCGTTCGGGGCCGTATGTGGAAACCTCGGCCGGACTCCCTGCGGATGGAACCTGGATAGGCGATAAACCTGGACTAGAGACTTAAGTGTTTAGGTAGGCCGTGGCCGACACCCTCGCTGGGCTTCCGCTTGAAGGTTGCCGAGTACATGTCGTGTAAGCGGCGGTAAGTGGTGAAAGCGTGTATGAAGAAGTACACCCCTACAGGGTATAAAACTATTCGAATAGCCGTGTCTGCGGTAAAGGACTACTTGGTTGCCTATACAGTTCATAGACAAGTTAATGGATACTACTAAAAGACTCATGATAAGTGTGAGTACCGAGGATGGCCCTCTCGTAGGATGATGAGGGAGGATCCCCGGTGGAGTATTGTGTTGGTGAGTAGTGGACTCGTGTGCGAAAACTGTTTTACTGGTGGAGTTCCGTAGGATAGCTTAGCCAAGAGTCAAAGCTGGCTTGCTGCATTAACCCCACCACCTTCTTGAGAATAAGCATGTTTAGTAGGTTCTGATGTAAGACTTGTTGAGTACCTTTGTACTCATGTTTGCTTAATTACTGTTTTCAGACAACACCGCCCCCTCCGATGGGTTCTACATAGACCTTACGTCGACGAGTGCCAGGTGGTGATCCTGGCCATGGAGGGCCCTATGTAGATAGACAGGCTTCGAGAAGCCTTCTTTCTTTCTAGAGTCTGTACTCAGACTAGTTACTTCCGCATGTGCTTGTATGAGTGTATGACTTGAGTGTCGGGTCATGTGACCCCTATAGGTATGAACTTGTTATCTATGGCTCTCTGGAGCCTTTAAATAAAGTACTTGAGTTGTAGAGTTTTGTTGTGATGCCATGTTGTATGTACTCATATCGGGCATATTGTGTGTATGATTGAAATGCTTGGTATGAGTGGGATCCGACAATCTAGTTGTTTATCCTTGGCAGCCTTTCTTATGGGGAAATGTAGTCTAGTGTTCCTCGAGCCATAGTAGTCCGCTACAGCCCGGTTCACCGGAGTCCTGCTAGCCCAGCACTACTGCTCAGGACACTTGACTGGCCGGCATGTGTTTCACTTCGTTCCTATGTCTGTCCGTTCGGGGAAATGTCACGCGGTGATATCCCGAGTCCCGCCTAGCCTGCTACAGCCCGGGTTCCCCGGAGTCCTGTTAGCCCAGTGCTACAGCCCGGAATCACTCGCTGATGACCGACATGCTCGATGTAATTCATGTATGCCTGTCTCCATAGGTCTGTGCCGCTTTGGGTTCACGACTAGCCATGTCGGCCCGGGTTCTCTGTCATATGGATGCTAGCGACACTATCATATACGTGAGCCAAAAGGCGTAAACGGTCCCGGGCCATGGTAAGGCGACACCTGTGGGATACCGTTCATGAGGCCACAAAGTGATATGAGATGTTACTGGCTAGATCGATGTGACTTGGAATCGGGGTCCTGACATTTGGCTGGTGGAAAAGCTCTATGGTTACAGTTTTGCATAAAGCCAATTTTTCCCTACTGCAAAGGAGTAAATTTATTTAACTATTATGGTGGTTGTTAAACATTGAGAATGGTTGACAGCATCCTCAATCCCAATTAAAATAATCATCATTAAATCCCAACAACATTAATTATAGTAACATGATGAGATTCACATGATAATCCAGGTACTAGATACTCAAGATGTCCATAACCGGGGACACGGCTAACCATGATTAGTTTATACACTCTGCAGAGGTTTGTGCACTTTTCCCCACAAGACTCGATCGCCTCTGTTTGGTTTCTCGCACTACACGGTGTTTGAGAAACGGATGACCGAGACATCGTCTTTCAGAAGCACTAGCACCTTGTGATGGGTAGACCGTACCACCTACATCCCCTACATCTGCTAGTCTACCACTGTAAGAGTTCGCACGACTTAGTCAACTATGCTAGAGCCCATAATAGCTTGTGGCTGCACACGGAAGTTTCTAGCATGAATATTCTCATGATCCCTTTGAACCTGGGTGGCGGTCCAAAAGAAAACAGGCAATCCTGGAATAGCCAGGTGCCTCAATCCACCCAGATGTGTATTTAAGTTGCCACCTTAGATAAACCATTGATTAAAAAAACTCACATCTGTCATGGATATCACCCACCCAATCCACGTCTATAGCATAGCATAGCAATAATAAGCAAACGTAGAAGTAACTCCCAAAGGTTTGATGATAAACAGGTAATAGGTACTACCTCAACTACTTCCCAAACCCACAATTTAATTAGATCCTAATCATGCAATGTGTAAGGATTGATCTAATGCAATAAAACTGGGTAGTAGAAGGTATGATCAAAGTGTTACTTGCCTTACTGATGATCCGGGAAACCTAGCGATTCGAAGTAACAAGTGGCGCACTCCGGGTACTCTATCGCTAACAAAAAAGCATACAATAAGTACTCAACTAATGCACGGGTAAAACTCAAATAAGAGATTTAACCAGAAGGTTCAACTTAAGAACTCCGGTTGGCAAAAAGAATCAAATCGAACGAAGCAACGAAAAACAAACGGCAAAAGAAACATGCTTCGTTTACTATTCTGGATCTAAGGCAATTTTTACAGAAGCAAAAACTTGTTTAAGTTGGTTAAACGAAAAGAGGGTTTCGAGACGAAACTCCAGGCGCTTGAATCGCCTGATTCCTATAAACGAGCGAAAAGACAAACTAAAACGAAAATTAGATCAGAAATCGCGGTCAGAAAAATTGCGGATTTAATCCGAGAAAAAGAAAAACGACGAACAGTTTAATGAATGAACGTTCGTTAGATGGATCTAAATGACGAACACGTTCGTTAAAATGTACGAATCGAGCGAATGCTCGCTAAATAGAATAAACCGAAATAAAACCGATCCGATAAAAAAATAAACCGCGGCTTTAAAAAAACCGGGCGGTTTTCTAAAGAAAACCGCCGGCGATAGCGGCTACCTCGGGCGGTGGGTCTGGCGAGGCGGCGGGGCGGCTCCAGCGAGCGGGCGGGGCGGCGGCGGCGCGGCGAGGCGGCGACGTGGATCGGGCGGCGGCGCGGATCGGGCGCTAGGGTTTGGGGCGGCTCGGGCTGGCTGGCTCGGCCCCCGGGCGGCGGCTTATAAGGGCTGCCCCGGGCGGAGTCCCGCTCGGGTACGGCCTGGAGTCGGTTCGTGTTTTTTTTGTTTTAAATATTAACACGCAGAAAAACAAATAAAATAAATACTAAACGAACTCCAAAAATCCCGAAATAAATTTTCCTCGACTTCTAAAATCAAGCCGGACAAAGTGAACATTTATTTGGGGCCTAAATGCAATTTTGAAAAACGTGTATTTTTCCTAAATTCAAATAAAATAGCGAAAAATTCCAGGATAAAATCTTATTTAATTTTATTATTAAACCCTCAATATTTCTATATTTTGGGAAAGTCATTTTATTCCCTCTCTCATATTTTTGTAATAGAAATTATTGAAGATAAAATAAATAAAATCAAATGATCCTATTTTCAAAATTTGAGACAACTCAATTATGAAAATAACGAAATCCCCAACTCTCTCACCAAGGGTCCTTGAGTGGAGGAAAATTTCTAGGATCAACCAAAATGCAATAAATATGATATGCAATGATGATCTAGTGTATAACATTCCAAATTGAAAATTTGGGATGTTACAAACCTACCCCCTTAAGATGAATCTCGCCCTCGAGATTCGGGTTGGCTAGAAAATAGGTGAGGGTGGTCCTTCAGCAAATCTTCCTCTCGCTCCCAGGTGGCTTCTTCCTCCGTGTGGTGGCTCCACTGAACTTTGCAAAACTTGATAACCTTGCTGCGGCTTACTCGGCTGGCATACTCAAGAATCTTGATGGGTTTCTCCTCATAGGTCAAATCACTGTCCAACTGAATCGCTTCCAATGGCACGGTATCTCTTAGTGGTATATCAGCCATCTCCGCATGGCACCTCTTCAACTGGGAAACATGGAATACATCATGAACTCCTGACAATCCTTCGGGCAATTCCAACTTGTAAGCCACTTCTCCCATACGTTCCAAAACTCGATATAGTCCTACAAAAAGTGGCACTAACTTTCCCTTAACTCCAAAACGCTTAATTCCTCATAGTGGAGATACTCGAAGATAAACTCGGTCTCCGACTTCGTAAATTGTCTCCTTGCGTTTAGAATCTGCGTAGCTCTTCTGCCTGGACTGGGCTACCTTGAGCCTATCGCGAATAAACTTCGCCTTATGTTCAGACTCCTTAATCAAATCAGGTCCAAACAACTGGCGGTCTCCAACTTCGTCCCACGACAATGGTGTCCTGCACCTCCTTCTGTACAAGGCTTCGAAAGGGGCCATCTTCAAACTGGATTGATAGCTATTGTTGTAAGAGAATTCTGCATACGGCAAATTCTCGTCCCAACTAGATCTGTAATCTAGCGCACAAGCTCTTAGCATATCCTCCAAGATCTGGTTGACTCTCTAAGTCTGTCCATCTGTCTGCGGGTGGAAAGCTGTGCTAAACTCTAGTCTGGTTCCCAAAGTCTCATGCAACTGATTCCAGAACCTTGAAGTAAACTGGGTTCCTCTATCTGATACAATGCTCCTTGGAACTCCATGCAGACATACGATCCTGGTCATGTATATCTTTGCCAACTTTGCACTGGTATAGGTAGTCTTCACTGGAATGAAATGAGCTACTTTTGTCAAACGATCGACTACAACCCATATCGAGTCATAGCCTGAACGTGTTCTGGGCAATCCTGTAATAAAATCCATGCCTAGTGTCGGTGTCAAAACCGGCGGATCTCGGGTAGGGGGTCCCGAACTGTGCGTCTAGGCCGGATGGTAACAGGAGGCAAGGGACACGAAGTTTTACCCAGGTTCGGGCCCTCTCGATGGAGGTAAAACCCTACGTCCTGCTTGATTAATATTGATGATATGGGTAATACAAGAGTAGATCTACCGCGAGATCAGAGAGGCTAAACCCTAGAAGCTAGCCTATGGTATGATTGTTGATGTGTATGTTGTCCTACGGACTAAAACCCTCTGGTTTATATAGACACCAGATAGGGTTAGGGTTACATAGAGTCGGTTACAATGGTAGGAGAACTTCATATCCGTATCACCAAGCTTGCCTTCCACGCCAAGGAAAGTCCCTTCCGGACACGGGACGGAGTCTTCAATCTTGTATCTTCATAGTCCAGGAGTCCGGCTGAAGGTATAGTTCGGCTATCCGAACACCCCCTAATCCAGGACTCCCTCAGTAGCCCCTGAACCAGACTTCAATGACGACGAGTCCGGCGCGCAGTTTGTCTTCGGCATTGCAAGGCAGGTTCCTCCTCCAAGTACTTCATAGAAGATTTTGAACACAAAGATAGTGTCCGGCTCTGCAAAATAAGTTTCCACATATTGCCATAGAGAGAATAATATTTACACAAATCTAATCTGCTGACGTATTCCGTAGCGTGAGACACCACGGCCAAGCCTTTATCCGAGTCGTTTCAGTATCCCACCTCAGCGCGTTATGCGAGGCGGTTTCCTTGGCACGTCTTGTCAAAGCAGAGATCGTGTCCCCTTATTCCGGGATTCTCATCAATACGGACGTGGGTAACTCAACCGCTTCTAGGACTCTTAGATCATAGGCAAGTCCAAACGGACACGGAGAGGATGCTCGATATCCACCCTCTTTATAAAGGGACGAGGCCTCTTATTTTTCCCTCCTGTGCTCAATCGAATCTTTCCCCCACCTCAAGCTCAAACGCCCAAAGTTCAGGTCAGGTGCTCCGAACCTTCAGTCATGTCCGGATCTAGCCTTCAAGGCCGATGGGTGCCTTCTTCCGTCATGGAAGAAGACATCAAAAAGTTGAGGGAGGCCAAATATCTGACCGCCAAGATTCTGCATCGGCTGCCTCCCCGGGGGCAGGCCGTCCCCTCCCCGAACCCAACGAGAGCGTCGTGTTCATCTCCCACTTCCTCTGAGGTCTAGGCCTTGCATTGGATCCTTTTGTCAGGGGCTTGATGTTTTACTATGGGCTAGATTTCCATGATCTAGCTCCGGACTCCTTTGTTCATATCACGACATTTATTGTTGTGTGCGAGGCCTTCCTCCGGGTTACCCCTCACTTTGGCCTATGGCTCAAGACCTTTGAAGTAAAACCGAGGATGATCGAGGGGCAACATGCGGAGTGTGGAGGCGCCTCAATACACGAGATGACGGGAGCTGCATGGCCCAAAGGTTCCATTCCAGAGGTGTCTGAATTGTGGCAACAGGAGTGGTTCTACATCACGGCTCCTAGAAGTGCCAAGTGGGCGGCCGCCCCTGTCTTCCACCCAGGCCCTCCACCACAACTGATGTCATGGATTAGCAGAGGATTGAGCTGGGGTCCGGCCAAGGACGTGCCTATACTGCAAAGCCGCATTCAAGATCTCTTTAATGGAGATTTCAGTTTGGTCATGGTAACACAAGTTATGCTGGTTCGTCAAGTCCAGCCTTGCAAACGCCGGCCTCTTCGCTTGTGGGAGTTCAATCCTGAGGGACCGCGCGCCATTCGAAATTTCCTCGGCCTGACGCACAAGGAGATGTACAAGTTGTTCTTCGGACCTCAAGTGGAGTGTCCGGAAATTACCGAGGACGTGGGCCTGAGTAGCAACCGTGCCGCCGAGCAGGTAAGGCATCTTCCGACCGAGCGTACTACCTCTCCTTTGATGCGAAGTTATTTCTGAGAGTTTGCTTTTTGACCAGGACTGGCTAACAAAGGCGAAGTTGATTCGGTGCTCGGCCCCCCTCCCCGAGGGTTTGGAAAATCCGATATTGGAAAAGATGCTCCAGACCGCACCTTGCCCGGAGCCCTTGAAGGAAAATGCGAGCGGTCGCGGGCCCCAAACGCTGGCTGCTCCAGCCGAGGGAGCGAGCGTCTTCACGAAGGAAGACGACCAGAAGAGGAAAAGTATTGCGTCTGGGGATTCGGAAGCCAAAGCTTCGGAACAGGAGAAGAAGTCTCCCACAGAGGGTCCTACCCCGGGGGGTGCGGTTGTCGCACAAAGTCCTCGGGGGGATCAATTCTCCCACGAGTAGTAAGTGACCCAAAATACCTTAATAGTATAGATATGTCGTCTTTTCTTCTGAGAAGATAACCACTGCATGTATCTTTGCAGTTCGGGCCTTAGCCCCTCTCAAATGAGCTCGTCTTCGGGGGATCTTCTTCCAGAGATGATGGAGAGCGAAACGCCTCCTCCGGACTCCTCCGCTCCGGAAGCGGGCGACCCTGAAGTGTCGTCGCGGAGGGCCTCTCCGAGTCCGGCGAGGCCAGAAGATAATCCCGTCGACCCCCGAAGTTCCCAGTGTCCGGCTCCCGAAGAGAGCAGACAAACGAGTCCGGCACCGTCTAGTGTGCGGTCGGATGTTCTGAGGGAGTTGGTGGGGCAAGCGGCCATCTCAGATGAACACCGTGTGCTGATGAATACGGTGATGGAGAGAATCTTGTCCGCCGAAAGCGGATTGCATAAAGCTTTTATGAGTCTACTGACAGGTTTTGAGGTACGTAAAATAATGTATGGTAGTCCTGCACATGCTAAGTGTGCCCTGTGTAGATAGTAGCCCCTGAGACTCTGGTTGTCGTTGGGAACGACGACGATCAGAGGATCATAATCCCAGGTAGTAACCATACTGTTTGTATGAGCAGGTGATGGAAGCTCCGGTGGCTAGCCGGACTAGCGAGTTTGCCCATTTAAAACGGCAGTTGGATGCGGCAGATGCCGACATCGAGCTTGTTAACAAAAGGCTTGACGAGGCGCAGGGTAGGTGTTATTATCTGGTAAACGCCGCATAGTAAGAGCAGCATGAAGCCAGTATATTTAACATGTTATTACTGCAGATGGAGCTGCCACTGTTGAAACCTTGCGGGCGGAACTTGCCCGAGCCAAGGAACAAGCAAGATTAGGTAATGCGGCTGCTTTGAAGGCGGCCAAAGAGTTGCGAGCCGAGAAGGCCGCGCATGGCGAGAGCCGGGATAAGATGGCCAATATGGTCGTAGAATTAAAAGCCGCTGTCGACCATTGCCGGGCTCTTGAAAAGGAAAACCAGGCGAAGGCATCGGACCTTGAGAAGGTTGCTGCAACGGGAAAAGACCTCCGCTCTGCTATGAGGGCAAAGAAGAAGGAGCTACGGGAAGCCGGGGATATTGTAGCCGGGAAATCCTTTATGCTGCAGAGGAAGTTCGGAGATCCACGGTATGCCCCTCTGGATCGGCTATGGAGTTCGAAGGATGCGTATATGGATTTGGCGGCGAGCGCTGCTGATGCGGCTAAGTACTTCAAGGGCCAAACAGACCGTGAAGTGGACCAGCTGTTTTGGACACAATTCCATTCTCCCGAGCGTCCACTTTCGTTGTCTGACCAACTAGCCGAATGGGCCGAACTAAATAGGTTGTCCGGACTCGCCATGAGGTCTGTTGTGGATCAGCTATGGCCGGAAAGGCTAAAACCGTACATCTATTTTGGCTTGGTGCAGCAGTTTCTTGACATGGTGCCGCGCATTAATGCGATGAAGAGGTCGGCGTGTATAGAAGGCGCACGAATGGCCTTTTCCTGTGCTAAAGCATACTGGGCGGAGATGGATGCTACCACTATTGCAGCGCAGGATTCGGCCATAGGTCGAAGGGCTGCTGAGCACTACTTTGAGGAAGTTCTTGAGGGTGCTCGTTTGATAGAGACCCAGTGCTCAAAAAATATTATGTTTGAGTGACATGTAATCTCATTCTAAGCGAAATGCTTTTATAAATTTTCATAAGGCTACTTTTATACTTTTGCCTGAAAGTAATGTGATGCCTCCTGGGCGGCCGTTTATGTATACATGTGTATAACCTGAAAGATTGCAGTCGTCGGCTTCAACCCCCACGCATATAATGCAGAGGTGTTCGCAGAAACACATGTTCACACTTAACCCAATGTCTTGGTCCTATTAAGGAGGTGATAGCGGATCGAGCGAGGCAACCGGACTATAATGCTTTAACACTTTCACTTAGCCATAGGAGTTTGACAGTGGGGCTACTAGATAGCCCCTGGTGGCTCCGCACTCTCCCGATCCCGGGGTGCGTATATGCCTGGCCGGAAAGCGGCCCTTCGTTAAGGCGGAGGAATTCTAACATTCCCATGGGTCATCGAGTGGTTGACCAGTCTCGCGCTAGATCATGACAGTCAGTTTTCGGCTTTCTCTACTGAGGTGCTTGTCCGGATGAACCAGGGCACAATCGCAGTAGTTCTCCTGGTGCTACCTTAGCCGGTAAAGCGGAACGTAAGGCACCAAAACACAGGAGCCGGGCAAACCCAACATTTGACCAAAGACAATGATTCGGAGCTGATGCATATAGGGCCAAACTCGCGACGCCGAACACTCCCTAAGGTATTCGGTCTTTGTGGTATAAACCGGGCCTAAATAATGGCCTTCGTAAGAAGCCCCTTATGTCCAGGTACGTGCATTGGTCTGGCGTGGCCACATGCCAAGACGTCAGCATCCTTCTCAACGGTGGATATGTATCAACAAGAGACTGTAAAAAAGGTTTACGCAGGGTCTTAATCTAAAAAGAATGCTTGGAGCGGGTCCCTACTGCACGTCTGCGCATGTGTCTCCGTTGTGCTGTATCCTGGACGGGTGTGGCACGATGATCGTCTGTAAAAGAGAGGAATGTAGGTGAAAAAGGTTGTCGTGCAAAGAAGATAATTAAAGAAACTATGCATAATTTAAAATGAGGAGGAATGGCCACATGTCTGCGCGCGTTGAGCCCCTTGTAAATAGGGGTGTGACCATTTATTCGGTATAAGTAGCGGCGCCGGACTTGATTAGTTGTGTCTGAGGTCTTGACGACCTATGGGGCGCTTTAGCTAGTCCGGGCGCCTTTAGTGTGTGGCTGCCAAGGCAGCCACACTCTCTTCGGCGCGCAGAGATCGCTTGATATTTCCGTGCACTGAAATGTTGCCGCGTGGACCGGGCATCTTGAGTGTGAGGGAGGCGCAGTGTGGTATTGCATTAAAGCGAGCGAAAGCTTCACGCCCGAGCAGTGCTTGATAGCCACTTTGAAACGGAGCGATGTGGAAGGTTAAATGCTCGCTACGGAAGATATCGGGGGAGCCGAATATAACTTGTAGTAGGCGGGAGCCCGTACAACGAGCCCCTGGGCCTGGCGTTACTCCTTTGAAGGTAGTATTGCTATGGCGAATTTGTGTTGGGTCTAACCCCATCATGGAGATTGTATCCTGGTATATTAGGTTTAGGCTGCTGCCGCCGTCCATCAAGACTCGTGTGAAGTGATATCCGCCAATTACTGGGTCTAATACCAAGGCAGCCCATCCTGCGTGTCAGATACTTGCTGAGTAATCGCGATGGTCGAAAATGATCGGTTGACACGACCATTGGCAGGACTTCGCGGTGACAGGCACTTGGGTATATTTTCCTGGGGGTGCCGCATTGTTTTTTTCCTTGGTCATGTGTAGTACGTCTACTGTTTTGACTTCTGGTGGGAATTTCTTTTGTTCCCCAGTGTCTTGCTTGGGAGGCTCGTCCTCGTCTTCACTTGGTGTATCCTCCCCCTTGTGTATGGCGTTGAGCTTGCCGGACTGCATGAAGACCCAACATTCTCTGTGGGTATGATTAGCGGGCTTGCTAGGGGTACTATGTATCTGACATACCTGGTCCAGAATTTTGTTGAGGCTGGACGGTTCATCCCTGGTGCCTTTAGTGGGCGGCTTTTGACCTGGCCGAGAGCTTTTGAATCCGGCATTTACTGTCGTGCCCTTCGTGCTGTCTTCTTTATTCCGGCGTTTGCTATTGCTGTTGCGCCGTGATTTCCTGTTTCCATCTCTAACTTCAGATGTACTGGGGCCGTTGGTGCTGCATCTGGCTAGCCAGCTATCCTCACCCACGCAAAAGCGGGTCATGAGGTTTGTTAATGCGGCCATCGTTCTCGGCTTATTTTGGCCGAGGTGTCTGGCGAGCCATTCGTCACGGACGCTATGCTTGAAAGCTGCCAAGGCTTCGGCGTCCAGACAGTCGACAATCTGGTTCTTTTTAGTGAGAAACCTATTCCAAAGCTTTTGGGCTGACTCTCCGGGCTGTTGAGTTATATGACTCAAATCGTCCGCACCCGGAGGTCGGACATAAGTTCCTTGAAAATTTGCCCAAAAGGCGTCTTTGAGCTCTTCCCAACTTCCAATGGGGCTTTCGGGGAGGCCTTTGAGCCAGTGACGAGCTGGCCCTTTGAGCTTGAGGGGTAAGTATTTGATGGCGTGGAAATCATCTCCTTGAGCCATATGGATATGAAGGATATAGTCCTCAATCCAAACCCCAGGGACTGTTGTCCCATCGTATGCCTCTATGTTTATGGGCTTGAATCCCTCTGGAAATTCATGGTCCAGCACCTCATCGGTGAAACATAGGGGGTGTGCGGCACCCCTGTAACTGGGTGTACTGCGTTGTTCTGATGCTTGTTGTGTTGCATTGTATGTTGGGGCGCGCTTGCGTGGTCCATAGATGGATCTTGTTGCGCCGTCCTTTGGGTGTGAGCCCTCGCGTGGGTCGCGTGTTGTATTGTGAGCGGCATTGTATGCCATTCTGTGTTGATAGAGGGGTTGTCCATCCGACCAGGTGGTTGCTTTGATATTTGGTTGTGGGGGGTTGGAGGCCTCCTCATCGAATTGGGGTAGCAGCTTCCGCTTTGGGTAGCTCTTTGAGGGGCGATCGTCGCCGTACATTGCTGCTGTATTAAGTATTTTACTCCATCTGAATTGGAGTTTGTTTTGCATGGCCTTGAGCCTTCGCTTCTACTTTTTAAGGCTCCCTGCGGTGGCAACGAGCCTTTCACGGGCATTCTGATGCTCCGGGTGCCTGTTCGGCGTTATGTCGTCCGGAACATTATCCCTGATAGGATTTGTTTGTTCGGTTTGGATATCCGGATTGCCGTTGTCCGGCAGCGGTTTGCCCTGCTCCAGCGCTGGGTCTGTGTGATCACTATTTCTGTCGAGGCGGGATTTGGGGTTGCGCTTGCGTCGCCGTTTTGACTGCTTTTCGAGGGAACGGGCCTTCGGTGCGTCCTTCCGCTCCTCGTCGTCATCTTTTGGTGCGTCCATCGTGTATTCGTCATATGACGAGGTGGCGTTCCAGGGCCCAACAGGTGCTGGTTCTTCATTGTCTCCTTCATCGGCGTCCATACCGTCGATGTCTTCGGAGTCAAAGTCGACCATGTCGGTTAAATCGTCGACAGTGGCTACAAAGTGGGTGGTGGGTGGGCTTTGAATTTCTTCATCGTCCGTACTCCAACCTTGCTGACCGTAGTCTGACCTGGGCTCTGCTGATAAAGAGAAAGACTTCAGTGACTTCAGGATATCGCCGAAAGGCGAGTGCTGAAAGACGTCCGCGGCCGTGAACTCCATGATCGGCGCCCAGTCGGATTCGATCGGCAGGGGCGTGGAGGGTCCGGAGTCCGGAGAAGAATCCGGCTTCATGGAGTCACGAGTCTCGCAGAGTACGGGGCTGGTGTTCGGCTCAACCATCATTGGGATCACAGCCCCCGAGGTGGCGTCCAACCGCCCATCCTCGATCGGCGCGACTGGCTCCGAACTAAGGGTCGGAGCCGACGCGGGTGCGGCCTCCAGGGCACTGTTTGGCGGCAGAGCTAGATCATGCTCGTCGTGATAGTGCGGCGCGCTCAGCGGTGGTTCGAGTCCGTCGACGATCAAGTCCCCGCGGATGTCAGCCGTGTAGTTTAAATTTCTGAATCTGACCAGATGGCCAGGGGCGTAGCTTTCGATGTGCTCTAGATGGCCAAATGAATTGGCCCGCAGTGCGAAGCCGCCAAAGACGAAGATCTGTCCGGGGAGGAAGGTCTCACCCCGGACTGCATCGCCATTGATGATCATAGGAGCCATCGGGCCTGACGGCGACGGCACAGAGGAACTCTCAATGAAAGCACCAATGTCGGTGTCAAAACCGGCGGATCTCGGGTAGGGGGTCCCGAACTGTGCGTCTAGGCCAGATGGTAACAGGAGGCAAGGGACACGAAGTTTTACCCAGGTTCGGGCCCTCTCGATGGAGGTAAAACCCTACGTCCTGCTTGATTAATATTGATGATATGGGTAGTACAAGAGTAGATCTACCGCGAGATCAGAGAGGCTAAACCCTAGAAGCTAGCCTATGGTATGATTGTTGATGTGTATGTTGTCCTACGGACTAAAACCCTCTGGTTTATATAGACACCGGATAGGGTTAGGGTTACATAGAGTCGGTTACAATGGTAGGAGATCTTCATATCCGTATCGCCAAGCTTGCCTTCCACGCCAAGGAAAGTCCCTTCCGGACACGGGACAGAGTCTTCAATCTTGTATCTTCATAGTCCAGGAGTCCGGCTGAAGGTATAGTTCGGCTATCCGAACACTCCCTAATCCAGGACTCCCTCACCTAGCTTATCCCACGTCCATTCGGGTATCGGCAATGGTTGTAGCAATCCTGCTGGCTTCTGATGCTCTGCCTTCACTCTCTGACATACATCACAAACTGCTACGTACTCCGCAATATCCTTCTTCATTCTGGTCCACCAGAAAATATCCTTCAAATCTAAATACATCTTGGTATTTCCTGGGTGAATCGAATATGGTGAATCATGGGCCTCTTGCAGAATTAGCTTTCTAATCTCCGGATCATTTCGTACATAGACACGGTCTTCAAACCATAAGGTATCGTGCTCATCCTCACGAAATCCCTTAGCTTTTCCTTTGCTAATTTTCTCCTTAATAGAAGCAATCTCCTTATCAGTCCTTTGGGCTTCTCTGATTTTATCCATCAATGTAGACTGAATCTACAATGCTGCTACATAGCCTCTTGAAACTATTTCTAAACATAACTCTCGAAGATTTTCGGCTAACTCCCTTGGTAATTCTCCCGTCGTTAGGGTGTTGACATGGCTCTTACGGCTTAATGCTTCAGCTACTACGTTAGCCTTCCCGGGGTGATAATGCAATTTCATATCATAATCCTTCATGAGCTCCAACCATCTCCTTTGTCTGAGGTTCAACTCCTTCTATGTGAAAATATACTTCAAACTCTTATGATCCGTATACACTTCGCAATGGTTTCCCATCAGAAAATGTCTCCAAGTCTTCAGTGCATGCACTACGACTGCTAACTCCAAATCATGCGTAGCATAATTCAACTCATGAGGCTTAAGCTGTCGTGAGGCATATGAAACAACTGTCCCTTCCTGCATAAGCACTGCTCCAAGTCCTCGACATGAAGCGTCGCAATACACCTCATAATCCTTGGTCTGGTCTGGCAAAATCAACACTGGTGAAGTAACCAAACGTTTCTTCAACTCCTGAAAACTAGTCTCACATTCCTCCGTCCATATGAACTTGGTATCCTTCTTCAACAACTCAGTCATAGGCTTCGCAATCTTTGAGAAATTCTCAATAAACCTCCGGTAGTATCCTACGAGTCCAAGAAAACTCCGGATCTCTCCCACGGTGGTTGGTGCTTCCCACTTGGTCACGGTATCAACTTTAGTGGGATCTACTGCTATACCTTCTCCGGATATAACGTGTCCGAGAAATCCAACTTCCTTCAACCAAAACTCACATTTGCTAAATTTGTCATATAATTGATGTTCTCTGAGCTTTCCAAGAACCAAACGCAAATGTTCCTTATGCTCCTCTTCATTCTTTGAGTAAACCAGGATATCATCAATGAACACTACGACGAACTTATCCAAGAACTCCATAAACACCTTGTTCATCATGTTCATAAAATATGCAGGTGCGTTAGTCAGACCAAATGACATAATGGTATACTCGTACAGCCCATACCTGGTGGTAAAAGCCGTCTTGGGTATATCCTGTTCCCGAATCTTCAACTGGTGGTATCCTGATCGCAGATCGATCTTGGAAAATACCTTAGCACCTTGCAATCGATCAAACAGATCATTGATCATCGGTAGTGGGTACTTGTTCTTGATGGTTACTTCATTCAATCCTCGATAATCGACAACCATCCTTAACGATCCATCCTTCTTCTCCACTAGAAGTATTGGCGATCCCCAAGGTGAAGAACTTGGGCGAATATAACCTTTATCCAGTAACTCCTTAATTTGCTTCTTAATTTCCACCAAATCCTTTGCAGGCATCCTATATGGTCTCTTTGATATTGGCCCTGTGCCTGGCAATAGCTCAATCAAAAACTCAATATCTCTATCCGGTGGCATGCCTGGCAACTCTTCTGGAAACACTTCGGGGAAATCCTTCACTACTGGTACTTCCTCCTGCACAACTCCGGTTAAACAATTTAATTGAGTCCTCTTTGGCACATGTCGGGATACATACTTGATCCTTCTCCCTTCTGGGTTGGTAAGCAAAATTGACTTACTAGCACATTAAATATTCCCTTCATACTTTGATAACCAATCCATGCCTAATATCACATCCAATCCTTGGGATTCCAATACTATTAGGTCTGAGGGAAAAACATAGTTACCAATCCTTAATGGTAACCGATCACACCATAGACTAGCCATATATTCTGCTCCAGGCGAGGTTACTAACATGGGTGACCTAAGGGCTTGGGTTGACAGTTTATACTTATCCACAAATCCCCTTGATATGTATGAATGCGATGCACCAGTATCGAAAAGAACGAGTGTTGTAAATGACTTAACCAAAAACTTACCGATTACTGCATCCGGCTGCTCTTCAACCTCCTCCACATTAATGTGGTTCACCTGTCCCCTATTGAAAGGGTTTGGCTTCTTCCCAGAGCTTACATTGCCATTTCCATTTTGTGATTCAGGACATTCATTGGCATAATGTCTGGTCTTGTGGCACTTAAAGCAAGTGACTTGGCTCAGGTCTTTGTTGGCTCGGATTGATGGGTTGGTGCGGTTCTGGCCGTTGCTTCCTCCATTCCCATTACCATTCTTGGGGCCATTGTGATTGTGCGAGCTACCTCCTCCATGGGTATGCTGAAAATGTCCTCCCGGTCTAGGGGTAAAACGTGGCTTCTGCTGAGCTCCTGAATTGTACTTTCCTTGTGCATACTTCCTCTTGCGATTTTCAATTTGCTGCTGCTTCCCTTCAATCATAAGAGCACGATCTACCAACTCCTGGTAGTTGTTGAAGGTTGCTACCATCAACTGCATGCTCAACTCATCCATTCAGTCCTTCCAGAAACTTCTCCTGCTTTGCTGCATCCGTAGCAACGTCATCTGGGGCATAACGTGCTAATTTACTAAAGTCCTCCACATACTGGCCAACTGTCTGTCCTCCTTGACGCAAGTTGCGAAACTCTCGCTTCTTCATGGCCATAGCTCCTGCTGAAACATGGGAAGTTCGAAAAGCCTGCTGAAACTGGTCCCATGTGATAGTATCGACAGGGAAAGTGGCTGTGAAATTCTCCCACCATGATGCTGCGGGTCCTTCAAGCTGATGTGCGACAAACTTCACCTTCTCCGCATCAGTGCATCCTACTGTGGTCAACTCTCTAGCTGTCTTGCGGAGCCAATCATCTGCTACTATCGGCTCGGTGCTACTGGAAAACACCGGCGGATTCAGCCTAAGAAAACGGGCTAAGTGATCAATAGGTGGTGGTGGGTTGTTGTTGTTCCCCTGATTCTGATTCTGGACTAGCAACTGCATCAATGTGTTCTGCTGCTGGATCAACTGGGTGAGCTCCGGTGGAAAGGTAAATCCGGGGTCACGTCTCGGAGGCATCTGAGGGTTTAGAAAAGATGAGATTTAAGAATAGAGGGGGTCTAAAGAGAAAACACTACCCATATGCACATGAGGCAAAAGCAAACAATTCACTTCATTCAATCAAACAAGGGCATACAATCGATCTAACTATCGCAAAAGTGCTCGGACTACTATACTTACATGGTGGACTACTACTACTAATGAGGTGGTCTACTAGAAATATTCTTCGGTTGTAGACTCCATGATATCTGCTCCAGCTTCATCAACATAGTCATCATCGCTATCATCTGGATCCAAGTCGGTGTCATCGATGATGATGTAGTCTTCCAAGCGAATCTCCTTGGGTTCTTCGTCTTCATCTATTGGCTTAGGGCCTCCCATAAATATTCCAATCTTCTTGATCAGATCGTCATTCTTCCCCACTAATACTTCGATTTCTTCTTCATAATCTTCACGTGTAGCCTTGAGTTCTTCCTCCAGTTCCTTGATTCTTAACCTTGCCTTCTTCAGGTCTATCATGTCGGCGCACATCTGGTTCTCTTGACTTCGAATGTGCTGGTTTAACTCCTGGATAAAAGTTGCAATTGATCTATCCTTTCTGGTGCTGATCATCTCCCAGTGCTCATCTCGGCGCCCACAAATCTGGTAGATAGTATCCTTGAGATCATTGCGGTATACTTCTCCAATGCGTCCCACGGTGATGTGAGCTGACATGCTCTTTCCTAGACTCCAAGTTGGTGCATCAAAGGAAAACTCTATGGGCTCGGTGACTGGCATGAACGTCCTTCCGGGAACATGAACTTGAATCATCTAGCGCTCTTCTTCAGGTAAAGTGGCGTTGTAGATTCCGGTGAAGCTTGGTACTCCTATGTTCAGATATCTACTGACTTCCTTCAAGTGACGTCTAAAGGGTGTATCTTCATCCGGTTGCGTGAACTTGTTCCTTGCATCCGCCATCCTAAAGAGTAGAAAAGATGAGAGGTCAGAAGAGAAGAGAGTGAGTAGTGATCTAGGTCTTTAGCTTAGTGGTCGTGTCCTACAGTCAGCGTGTGCTCTGATACCATCTTGTAGCGACCAGACCTCAAACGGTCCAATCTCTGTGCTCCGGTGTCATCCCTGGATCAGTAATGCTGACACCACATAGTACTTGAAGGATTTATAGCAGAGTAGCAATCACACACTTATTACATCGAGTGTCTCAAAAGAGAACTTATTACAATAAATATGGCTTAAGGCCATCTAACAATGATAACAGCGGAAAGCTTGGAAGATAAGTGAGTCCATCAGCTCCAACGGCATCACTGAGTATAGAACCCCGACCTAAAACTCCTTAATCGTCGTCTATAAAGTCTGCAACATTAACGTTGCAGCCTGAAACGGGTCAGCACATGGAATATGCTGGCAAGGTAACACATAGAGAATAATGGAAAGACACAGCTATTCTACATGCATATTTGGCTAGTGGAAAAGCTCTATGGTTACAGTTTTGCGTAAAGCCAATTTTTCCCTACTGCAAAGGAGTACATTCATTTAACTATTATGGTGGTTGTTAAACATTGAGAATGGTTGACAGCATCCTCAATCCCAATTAAAATAATCATCATTAAATCCCAACAACATTAATTATAGTAACATGATGAGATTCACATGATAATCTAGGTACTAGATACTCAAGATGTCCATAACCGGGGACACGGCTAACCATGATTAGTTTAGTCTGCAAAGGTTTGCGCACTTTTCCCCACAAGACTCGATCGCCTCCGTTTGGTTTCTCGCACTACACGGTGTTTGAGAAACGGATGACCGAGACATAGTCTTTCAGAAGCACTAGCACCTTACGATGGGTAGACCATACCACCTACATCCCCTACATCTGCTAGTCTACCACTGTAAGAGTTCACACGACTTAGTCAACTATGCTAGAGCCCATAATAGCTTGTGGCTGCACACGGAAATTTCTAGCACGAATATTCTCATGATCCCTTTGAACCTGGGTGGCGGTCCAAAAAAAACAGGCAATCCTGGAATACCTAGCTGCCTCAATCCACCCAGATGTGTATTTAAGTTGCCACCTTAGATAAACCATTGATTAAAAAAAAACCTCACATCTGTCATGGATATCACTCACCCAATCCACATCTACTAGCATAGCATAGCAATAATAAGCAAACGTAGAACTAACTCCCAAAGGTTTGATAATAAACAGGTAATAGGTACTACCTCAACTACTTCCCAAACCCACAATTTAATTAGATCCTAATCATGCAATGTGTAAGGATTGATCTAATGTAATAAAATTGGGTAGTAGAAGGTATGATCAAAGTGTTACTTGCCTTGCAGATGATCCGGGAAACCTAGCGATTCGAAGTAACAAGCGGCGCACTCCGGGTACACTATCGTAAACAAACAAGCATACAATAAGTACTCAACTAATGCACGGGTAAAACTCAAATAAGAGATCTAACCAGAAGGTTCAACTTAAGAACTCCGGTTGGCAGATAGAATCAAATCGAACGAAGCAACGAAAAACAAACGGCAAAAGAAACAGGCTTCGTTTACTATTCTGGATCTAAGGCAATTTTTACAGAAGCAAAACCTTGTTTAAGTTGGTTAAACGGAAAGAGGGTTTCGAGATGAAACTCCAGGTGCTTGAATCGCCTGATTCCGATAAACGAGCGAAAAGATAAACTAAAATGAAAATTGGATCAGAAATCGCGGTCAGAAAAATCGCGGATTTAATCCGAGAAAAGGAAAACTGACGAACAGTTTAACAAACGAACGTTCATTAGCTGGATCTAAACGACGAACACGTTCGTTAAAACGTACGAATCGAGTGAATGCTCGCTAAATAGAATAAACCGAAATAAAACCGATCTGATAAAAAAATAAACCCCGACTTTTAAAAAAGAAAACCGCCGGCGACGGTGGCTACCTCGGGCGGCGGGTCCGGTGAGGCGGCGGGGCGGCTCCGGCGAGCGGGCGGGGTGGCGGCGGCGCGGCGAGGCGGCGGCGCGGGCGGCGGCGCGGTCGGCGGCGCGGATCGGGCGCTAGGGTTTGGGGCGGCTCGGGCTGGCTGGCTCGGGCCCCGGGCGGCGGCTTATAAGGGCTGCCCCGGGCGGAGTCCCGCTCGGGTACGGCCCGGAGTCGGTTCGCGTTTTTTTAAATATTAACACACAGAAAAACAAATAAAAGAAATACTAAACGGACTCCAAAAATCCCGAAATAAAATTTCCCCAACTTCTAAAATCAAGCCGGACAAAGTGAACATTTATTTGGGGCCTAAATGCAATTTTGAAAAATGCGTATTTTTCCTAAATTCAAATAAAATAGCAAAAAATTCCGGGATAAAATCTTATTTGATTTTATTATTAAACCCTCAATATTTCTATATTTTGGGAAAGTCATTTATTCCCTCTCTCATATTTTTGTAATAGAAATTATTGAAGATAAAATAAATAAAATCAAATGATCCTATTTTCAAAATTTGAGACAACTCAATTATGAAAATAATGAAATCCCCAACTCTCTCTCCAAGGGTCCTTGAGTGGCGGAAAATTTCTAGGATCAACCAAAATGCAATAAATATGATATGCAATGATGATCTAGTGTATAACATTCCACACGTGAGCTATGGACATAGCACTATATGTGGAATAGAATGGTGGTTGTGGAGAAGACAAAAAAGGAGAAGATAGTCTCACATCAACTAGGCGTATCAACGGGCAATGGAGATGCCCATTAATAGGTATCAATGTGAGTGAGTAGGGATTGCCATGCAACGGATGCACTAGAGCTATAAGTATATGAAAGCTCAACAAAAGGAACTAAGTGGGTGTGCATCCAACTCGCTTGCTCACGAAGACCTAGGGAATTTTGAGGAAGCCCATCATTGGAATATACAAGCCAAGTTCTATAATGAAAAAATCCCACTAGTATATGAAAGTGATATCATAGGAGACTCTCTATCATGAAGATCATGGTGCTACTTTGAAGCAAAAGTGTGGTAAAAGGATAGTAGCATTGTCCCTTCTCTCTTTTTCTCTCATTTTTTAGTCCGGAGTCTCACCACGACTTGTGGGGGAATCATAGTCTCCATCATCCTTTGCTCCCTTGGGACAATGCTCTAAAAATGATGATCATCACACTTTTATTTACTTACAACTCAACAATTACAACTCAATACTTAGAACAAAATATGACTCTATATGAATGCCTCCGGCGGTATACCGGGATATGCAATGAATCAAGAGTGGCATGCATGGAAGAATTATGAACGATGGCTTTGCCACAAATACAATGTCAACTACATGATCATGCAAAGCAATATGACAATGATGGAGCGTGTCATAGTAAATGGAACGGTGGTAAGTTGCATGGCAATATATCTCAGAATTTCTATGGAAATGCCATAATAGGTAGGTATGGTGGCTGTTTCGAGGAAGGTATATGGTGGATATATGATACCGGAAAAAAGTGCGCGGCATTAGAGAGGCTAGCAATGGTGGAAGGGTGAGAGTGCGTATAATCCATGGACTCAACATTAGTCATAAATAACTCACATACTTATTGCAAAAATCTATTAGTTATCGAAACAAAGTATTACGCGCATGCTCCTAGGGGGATAGATTGGTAGTAAAAGACCATCGCTCGTCCCCGACCGCCACTCATAAGGAAGACAATCAATAAATAAATCATGCTCCGATTTCATCACATAACGGTTCACCATACATGCAAAATACGGGAATCACAAACTTCAACACAAGTATCCCTCAAATTCACAACTACTCAACTAGCATGAATCTAATATCACCATCTCCATATCTCAAAACAATTATCAAGTATCAAACTTCTCATAGTGTTCAACACACTCATAAGATTTTTTTACTAACCTTGAATGCCTATCATAATTAAAGCAAATTACTGCGCTGTTTTGTAGGACTCTCAAAATAATCTAAGTGAAGCATGAGAGAAAAATTATTTCCATAAAACAAATCCACCACCATGCTCTAAAATATATAAGTGAAGCACCAGAGCAAAAACTATATAACTCAAAAGATATAAGTGAAGCACATAGAGAATTCTAATAATTTTCAAATCATGTGAGTCTCTCTCAAAAGGTGTGTACAGCAAGGATGATTGTGGTAAACTAAAAAGCAAAGAATCAAATCATACAAGACGCTCCAAGCAAAACTCATATCATGTGGTGAATAAAAATATAGCTCCAAGTATAGTTACCGATAGACGAAGACGAAAGAGGGGATGCCTTCCGGGGCATCCCCAAGCTTAGGCTTTTGGGTGTCCTTGAATTTTACCTTGGGGTTCCATGGGAATCCCCAATCTTAGGATCTTGCCACTCCTTGTTCCATAATCCATCAAAACTTAACCCAAAACTTTAAAACTTCACAACACAAAACTCAAAATAGAAAATCTTGTGAGCTCCGTTAGCGAAAGAAAACAAAACTCCACTTCAAGGTACTGTAATGAACTCATTATTTATTTATATTGGTGTTAAACCTACTGTATTACAACTTCTCTATGGTTTATAAGCTATTTTACTAGCCATAAATTCATCAAAATAAGCAAACAACACACGAAAAACAGAATCTGCAAAAACAGAACAGTCTGTAGTAATCTGTAGCTAACGCAAACTTCTGGAACCCAAAAAATTCAAAACTAAATTGCTGGACGTGAGTAATTTATCTATTAATCATCTTCAAAAATAATTAACTAAATATCACTTTCCAAATAAAAATGGCAGCAATTCTCGTGAGCGCTAAAGTTTCTGTTTTTACAGCATGATCAAAAAGGCTTTCCCCAAGTCTTCCCAACGGTTCTACTTGGCACAAACATTAATTAAACACAAAAAACACAACCAAAACATAGTCTAGGTAAATTATTTATTACTAAAAAGGAGGAAAAATCAAGGAATAAAAATAAAATTGGGTTGCCTCCCAACAAGCGCTATCGTCTAATGCCCCTAGCTAGGCATAAAAGCGAAGATAGATCTAGGTATTGCCATCTTTGGTAGGCAATCCATAAGTGGCTCTCATAATAGATTCATAAGGTAATTCTATTTTATATATAGGGAAGTGTTCCATGCCTTTCCTTAACGGAAATTGGAATCTAATATTCCCTTCCTTCATATCAATAATTGCACCAATCGTTCTAAGGAAAGGTCTACCAAGAATAATAGGACATGAAGGATTGCAATCTATACCAAGAACAATGAAATCTACGGACACATAGTTCCTATTTGCAACAATAAGAACTTCATTAATTCTTCCCATAGGTTTCTTAATAGCAGAATTCGCAAGGTGCAAGTTTAAAGAACAATCATCAAAATCACGGAAACATAGCAAATCACACAAAGTTTTTGGAATCGTGGAAACAGTAGCACCCAAATCACACAAAGCATAGCATTCATGATCTTTAATTTTAATTTTAATAGTAGGATCCCACTCATCATAAAGTTTTCTAGGGATAGAAACTTCCAACTCAAGTTTTTGTTCATAAGATTGCATCAAAGCATCAACAATATGTTTAGTAAAAGCTTTATTTTGACTATAAGCATGAGGAGAATTTAGCACGGATTGCAACAAGGAAATACAATCTATCAAAGAGAAATTATCATAATTAAATTACTTGAAATCCAAGATAGTGGGTTCATTAATATCTAGGGTTTTGATCTCTTCAATCCCACTTTTACCAATTTTTGCATCAAGATCTAAAAACCTGAATTTTTGGAATGCCTTCTAGGTAAAGGTGGATCATATTCAGTCCCATCATTATCAAGATTCATATTGCGAAACAAAGATTTAATAGGGGACACATCAATAACTTTTAGATCTTCATCTTTATTTTCATAGAAACTAGAAGAACACGCTTTCACAAAACAATCTTTCTTAGCACGCATCCTAGCGGTTCTTTCTTTGCACTCATCAATGGAAATTCTCGTGGAATTGAGATACTCATTGATATCATGCTTATGTGGAATAGATCTAAGTTTCAAAGAATCAACATCAAGAGAAATTCTATCAACGTTCCTAGCCAACTCATCAATCTTAAGCAATTTTTCTTCAACCAAAGCATTGAAACTCTTTTGCGATGTAATAAATTCTTTAATATTAGATTCAAAATCAGAGGGCATATTATTAAAATTTCCATAAGAATTTTTGTAGGAATTATCATAATTATTAGAGGAATTAATAGGATACGGCCTAGGATTAAAGTTTCCTCTATACGCGTTGTTACCAAAATTATTCCTACCAACAAAATTCACAACCATAGATTCATTATTATTCTCAATCAAAGTAGACAAAGGCATATCATTAGGATCAGAAGAAACACTTTTATTAGCAAATAGTTTCATAAGATCATCCATCTTTCCACTCAAAACATTAATTTCTTCTATCGCATGCACTTTCTTATTAGTAGATCTTTCAGTGTGCCATTGAGAGTAATTAACCATAATATTATCTAAGAGTTTAGTAGCTTCTCCTAAAGTGATTTCCATAAAAGTGCCTCCCGCGGCCGGATCTAAAAGATTTCTAGAAGCAAAATTCAATCCGGCATAATTTTTTTGTATAATCATCCACAAATTCAAACCATATGTAGGGCAATTACGTATCATTAATTTCATCCTCTCCCAAGATTGTGCAACATGTTCATAATCAAGTTGCTTAAAATTCAAAATACCATTTCTAAGAGAGATGATCTTAGTGGGAGGAAAATACTTAGAGATAAAAGCATCTTTGCACTTATTCCATGAATCAATACTATTTTTAGGAAAAGACGAAAACCAAGCTTTAGCACGATCTCTAAGCGAAAACTGGAATAGCTTCAATTTAACAATATCATTATCCACATCTTTCTTCTTTCGCATATCACACAAGTCAACAAACTTGTTTAGATGGGTAGCGGCATCTTCACTAGGAAGGCCGGAAAATGAATCTTTCATGACAAGATTCAACAAAGCAGCATTAATTTCACAAGATTTAGCATCGACAAAAGGAGCAATTGGAGTGCTAATAAAATCATTGTTGTTGGTATTAGTAAAGTCACACAATTTGATATTATCTTGAGCCATCATGACAGGAAAGCAATCCAACACACAAGCAAACAAGAAACAGGCGGAAAAGAGGCGAACAGAAAAGAGAGGGCGAATAAAACGGCAAGGGTGAAGTGGGGGAGAGGAAAACGAGAGGCAAATGGAAAAATAATGTAATGCAGGAGATAAGGGTTTGTGATGGGTACTTGGTATGTAGACTTTTGCATAGACTCCCGGCAACGGTGCCAGAAATCCTTCTTGCTACCTCTTGAGCACTGCGTTGGTTTTCCCTTGAAGAGGAAAGGGTGATGCAGCAAAGTAGCGTAAGTATTTCCCTCAGTTTTTGAGAACCAAGGTATCAATCCAGTAGGAGGCCACGCACGAGTCCCTCGCACCTACACAAACAAATAAAATCCTCGCAACCAACGCAATAAAGGGGTTGTCAATCCCTTCATGGTCACTTACGAAAGTGAGATCTGATAGATATGATAAGATAATATTTTTGGTATTTTTATGATAAATATGCAAAGTAAATAAAGCGAAATAAAAACAGCACCAGAAATAGCTTGTTAACGGGAGATTAATATGATGGAAAATAGACCCGGGGGCCATAGGTTTCACTAGTGGCTTCTCTCGAGAGGATAAGTATTACGGTGGGTAAACAAATTACTGTTGAGCAATTGACAGAATTGAGCATAGTTATGAGAATATCTAGGTATCATGTATATAGGCATCACGTCCGAGACAAGTAGACCGACTCCTGCCTGCATCTACTACTATTACTCCACACATCGACCGCTATCCAGCATGCATCTAAAGTATTAAGTTCAAAAGAACAGAGTAACGCTTTAAGTAAGATGACATGATGTAGAGGGATAAACTCATGCAATATGATATAAACCCCATCTTGTTATCCTTGATGGCAACAATACAATACGTGCCTTGCTGCCGCTACTGTCACCGGGAAAGGACACCGCAAGATTAAACCCAAAGCTAAGCACTTCTCCCATTGCAAGAAAGATCAATCTAGTAGGCCAAACCAAACTGATAATTCGAAGAGACTTGCAAAGATAACCAATCATACATAAAATAATTCAGAGAAGATTCAAATATTGTTCATAGATAAACTTGATCATAAACCCACAATTCATCGGTCTCAACAAACACACCGCAAAAGAAGATTACATCGAATAGATCTCCACGAGAATCATGGAGAACTTTGTATTGAGATCCAAAGAGAGAGAAGAAGCCATCTAGCTAATAACTATGGACCCGAAGATCTGAGGTAAACTACTCACACATCATCGGAGAGGATATGGTGTTGATGTAGAAGCCCTTCGTGATTGATGCCCCCTTCCGGCGGAGCTTCGGAAAAGGCCCCTAGATGGGATCTCATGGATACAGAAGGTTGCGGCGGTGGAATTAGGTTTTTGGCACCGTATCTGGTAGTTTGGGGGTACGTAGGTATATATAGGATGAAGAAGTATGTCGATGGAGCAACATGGGCCCCATGAGGGTGGAGAGCGCGCCTGGGGGGGTACGCGCGCCCCCTACCTCGTGCCTTCCTGGTAGCTTTCTTGACGTAGGGTCCAAGTCCTCTGGATCACGTTCGTTCCAAAAATCACGTTCCCGAAGGTTTCATTCCGTTTGGACTCCGTTTGATATTCTTTTTCTACGAAACTCTAAAATAGGCAAAAAACAGCAATTCTGGGCTGGGCCCCCGGTTAATAGGTTAGTCCCAAAAATAATATAGAAGTGTATAATAAAGCCCAATAATGTCCAAAACAGAATATAATATAGCATGGAACAATCAAAAATTATAGATACGTTGGAGACGTATCACACGGCGACACTGCGCCTGCCACCATTGCTCTATGCAAGCAGCAGAACAACTCAAAGTAGTGGAATAACTTTAGCAACGGAACAACGACGATGGTGGTGAACTCCACTCCGCAGGGACTCTGGCTGGAACGCTTATCCTAGCTCGCAAACACAGACTCCACGGCAAACAAGCAATCAAATCCGACATGACCTGCAAACTGGCATGACACACCAGGTCAGTACATTGAATGTACTTGCAAGCTCACAATAACCAGAAGCAATCAATACATACAACATCATGGCAATTACAGGTTAAGCAGGAATTATCATGAGATCATCGGAGTAACATGGCATGAACAACATGAACATGATACAGCTAGAGCAATATGAGCATGGCATGAACATATGAATCTGACGATACTAGCATGCAACATGATGACACTATCATGCACCACTTATTCTGCTTGGGTTACCTCATAACCATCCACTTACCAATCTCGGACATCACACGATCATCTCAGGATCAAATCAAGCTTGGTATAAACAATACCGTAGTAATCATTAAATGACCATAAGGAGCTTGATCTTTACCCATGATTCTCGCACAACATCACGAATATCCAACAACTCGGTATCCTCGATACCACGGTGATCATCTCACGATCACATAAAGATCAACCAACTCTGGTATCCATGATACCTCTGTGATCCTCTCTTGATCACAACCAATCTCTTTCTCATCATCGAACCAGGGTTGTTATTAATCAAGTTATTATTAATACTGTTGACCCATAGTGTGACCAACTACGAACTGGGCCCTTATCTAGGGGCACGGCTATCGATAGATTTAATACACTCTGCACAGGTAGCACACTGTACCCACACCACAGAACCCATGGCCTCGCATTCCCATTCGGGTGGACCAACGACATTCCGACAAAACCGACCTATTTCCATGACATTCTCCCAGCCACTCTGACCAACTCCCATTTGGGCTAAGTCCTGGGTGACCCAGCCTACCAAAGGCGAAACTACCACCGTCGTGGCAAATAAACAGTCCCAAACGGGGACATGTGCACATAACCAAACTCGGGTCCACAAGGCTTATGTCCGCCTACCTGATCAAGTTAGTGTGTGCCATAACCTTCCCTAGTTGGAGGCACCGGCGAGAAGCATATCAATAAACCCAGTTAGGTCCGTCCCATACCGGCAAATGTGTTTGCACTGGTCAGCTTGATATGGTGGCACCATGGCTCAGCCAATAGTTGTTCAAGTTCAATTAAGTCCGGTTGAACTTGAATGCAATACGCTGAGTCATATGAAAATAACATGATGCAACTACAATACATGAGAATGACATCAACATAAGCATGGTTGTGCATCATTACTTCTTAACAATACAACAGCAAATCATATATCTGACTGAGCATGGCATTCCGACTAGCATGAACATCACAAGTATACACTTCTCAGAAACATAGCATGACCACTAGCATCAACAACATATATCATGCAAGAACATATCAACAATGCTACCATGCAAGCATTTAACCAACTGGATGCAATGGAACATGCATAACAACGACACTCGGAATAGACGACAGTCATTTATCGAAGACCATCAATATGTACTACTAGCCAGCATAAGCATATGAAAGGAATACTAGCAGGAATACATGATAACCAAGTGCAAGCCAACATAGCACGATAGTGAACATGAAACTCTATGCATCACCGAAACAATGGTAACCATATTTTAAACAAGCAAACATTTATTAAGTATTCAAGTTAAAAACCGTGGCTACTGCATGACTATCATGCAAGTGGGTATTGTGGCTTGCCTGGGATGAAGAAAGAACCGGGGATAAGTGTAGGAGGATCGCGGAAAGATTTGCCGAAAGCAGTCCTCTCCCAGAGGGGCTGTTTACGTGCAAGGGCAACATGGTCATTTTCAATATGTCAAACCACAGTGAAAATTATGTAAACATAATGGGCTCAACGAGATGAAGATGTGGGTGTTGGATTCACCTTAATCGGAGTATCGAAGATGTGGGTGTTGCCAGGGACCTATGTGTAATGAAAATATTTACACGGGGCCAAAACAGAAAACAGAAAGCATAGTTTGAAGAATATGCCTTAGCTTCAGGGAAAATGTATTGCGGGCTGAAATAGAGAGAGAATACGCTTTCAGAATAACGAAAACGTACTTTGAGCTGAAGCACCTAGAGAATACGCTTTCAGCTTATGAAGATGTACCGACCGAAACTGCACGTCCACTTATCCACGTCATCAGCGACGGGGTCGACACCTGGGTCACTTATAGGTGGGGCCCGCTGTTGACTCTCTCTCCTCCCTTGTTCCTTCTTCTTCCTCTCGTGCTCGAGAGAGACAATGGCCAGGCCGGCCGTCGTGACGGCGAGTCCCGGCGACTCCGGCCATCTCCCTTGGAGCTCGGTACACCGGCGTGCTCGGGAAGTAGTGGCGCATATAATGGCATAGAGGATGGCCACTGAGGAGCACCGAGGCGAGGGCAGTTTCAAGGACAGCGGACGGCGGCTACGGGCGATGATGGACTTGGCACTCCAAGCCACCCAAGGAGGAGGAGAAGATGTGGGGAGGTTCGGCATGCTCCGGGCTGTCTACTGAAGGTGGAAGGAGGAAGAGGGAGGCTCGGACTCGAGCAAATTTAGGCCGAGTCCAGCGGCGTGCACGGCGGCCATGAGGGATGAGTAGGGGCTCTCCGCCATGGGGAAGAAGTGGGGCGGGTTCCTAGGAGAGTTAGGAAGAGCTTGGTGAGGTCGGGGCACCTCGGGGTGGGCTTTTATAGCCGGGGTGAGAGGCACGGTTTCGGGTGCCGCCAGGCACGTTCGGCCGAGGCCCTGGTGACGGCAGCGATCATAGGGAGGCATGGGGAAGGCGACGAGCGAGAGAGCAGACGAGCCGCAGAGGTCACGGAGTCGAAGGGAGCAGAGGAAGAGGCCGAGGCGAGCTCGGAGCCAAACGGAGCATTGTGCTCCCGTGGGCATTCGGCAGCGAGCGTCGGTGAGGAAACGGACGGAGGGGGAGAGGGGTCCAGAGAGGTGGCGACGACGAGGTGAAGCCACTTGACATGCTCACACGCGTGAAGCCGACGAGATGAAAGAGGGGCCCGAGCAAAACACTACCCAGCTTGCGGCCATGGCATGCCAGGGTAGTGGTCACCGCGTGACCCTAGGCATTCAATGCTCACTGGTGCCCAAATTGGTATCTAGCAAAAAGTCCCTGGTACCCTTAGTATGGGTGAAGAAAGAAATTTATCTAGGGGCAAAGAAGAGATTTGCACCTAGCTCCAAAACATTGCAACAACAAGGTGTTTGTAACTTGCTTTGGCTCACATGTGTGGAGTGGGACTCAGATCTTTGGCACATCGTGATCAATTAATAAGATGATTCTGGTTACCAAAAATCAGACTAAGAGGATAGGTTTAGCTGAGGGTTGCTGTAGAAACCACAATAATGGCCAGAATTAGATATTTGGATGATGCACTCATATGGAGAGGCAAGTTGAGCTGAAATTTGGCATGGCCCAATGAATTGAAGATATGAATATGCTCAAAAAGTTTCATGCCATTTGGATGAACAAAATAGCACTTTCTTCATATAGCTTTGCTCTGGACAGAAACTTGAAAAAATTACACAGGGAAAATGGTGTAATGTATTGAGCCAAATTTTGGTGGAGGGAGTTTATATAGATAGGAGAATGTCCTGGTAAATTTTTTAGCTTAAATGAAGCAAGATGAAATATGGTTGCTTCACAAACTGAAAATCTGACCAGAAACTAGGATTTGGAGCTGGGCTCACATAGATGAGTTAAATGAGCTCATATTTGATGGAGGTCATGATTTGATCATCTGAATGACCTTGCAAAAGTTCAACTCATTTGGATATGCTTAGCTTGTATTTCCTTCACAATCAATTCCCTCAGATAGGAACTTTGATAAATTGCTCAGGAATATTTACAAGGCAAATTAAGTTGAATTTTGTCATGAGGTAATTATATGGACATGAAAAGATGTCCACAAAGTTTGAGGTCAATATGGTAAAGATAAATGGCACTTGCTTCACAATCTGCCATTCGGGAGAGAATAGGAAATGAATTATTTGAGCATGATGAGGAACATGGCAAATGAAATATTTTGCCATATTTGAGGAAGATATGACCGAAACAATTTATGAGAATTATTTGGGAATTTTGGGAGTGATATAAATATAGGTTGCTTCACAACCTAGGGAAAATTGGATTATTCCTTTAATGTAAAAGGAATATTCCCAAGGAAAAGATTATTGGGGTTTGGTCCAAGATGGAAATAGCAAGGTCTAGGGATGGTTTTGAGAATGACAAGCCACTCGGGAAAGAAAGAAGAGGTCATCTTCTTCAGTTTCCTGACCACAAAGCCACGGAAAAAGAAAACTCAGGCAAAAACCTCAAAAAATCAAAAGAAAAAGAAAGGGCCAAAAATCAGGCCGTGACAAAGGACTACTTGGTTGCTTATACAGTTCATAGACAAGTGAAAGTGGATACTCTAAAATGCGCAAGATAAGCGGGAGTGCTATGGATGGCCTTCTCGTAGGGAGACGGGAGCCGATCCATAGCGGTGTATTGATATGGTGAATATGTGGACTCATGTGCGCCACCTCAAAAGAGTTACCAGCAGTCATAGTACAGAATAGCCACCGAGTCAAAGCTGGCTTGCTGCAGTTAAACTCCACCACCCCCTTTGTTGATACTGATGCATATGTAGCTAGTTCTGATGTAAGTCTTGCTAGGTACATCTGTACTCACATTTGCTTAATTTATATTTTTGCAGGGGGACTTCAGTCTCACTAGTAGTTCTGCATGTACTCCGACGTTTAGCTTGTTACCTTAGCTATGATCTTGTACCCTTGGGAGGGTCTTGTAGATAGTCAGGTTTCTCAGCCCTTTTCATTTGTAGTTGTCGGTGCCCAGACATGTTATGCTTCCATTGCTTGTATGCTCTGTATGTTGGGTCATGTGACCCATGGTTGTAATTCTTACTATGTATGACTCTTCGGAGTCTTCTGAATAAATACTTTGAGTCATAGAGTTTTGTTGTGATGCCATGTTGTATTTGCACATGTCGAGCATATTGTGTGTATGATTTTGAAATGCTTGGTATGTGTGGGATCTGACAATCTAGTTGTTTATTCTTGGTAGCCTCTCTTATGGGGAAATGTCTCCTAGTGCTTCGACTGAGCCATGGTAGCTTGCTACTACTTCGAAACACTTAGGCTGGCCGGCATATGTCCTTCTTCGTTCCTGTGTCTGTCCCTTCGGGGAAATGTCACGTGTTGTTCCTTTAAGTCCTTGTAGCTTGCTACGACTTGGGTTCATACGTTGATGATTGACACGTTCGTTACTGGGTCATGTATGCTTGTCCTTGTAAGTTAGTGCCACCTTGGGTTTACGACTAGCCATGTCAGCTCGGGTTCTCTGTCATATGGATGCTAGCGAGACTATCATATACGTGAGCGAAAAGGCGCAAACGGTCCCAGGCCAGGTAAGGTGACACCCATGGGAATACCGTGCGTGAGGCCGCAAAGTGATATGATGTGTTACATGCTAGATCGGTGTGACTTAGGATCGGGGTCCTGACAGCTTTGGTATCAGAGCCTGACTGCCTATAGGATTACCAAGCCAAACTAGTCAAAGTCGAGTCTAGAAATGCTTAGTTATATAAGGGAATTGATTGTGGAAGGGAACGTAAGGCTCTTTTTTACTTCTTTACCTTATGCCCTTCTGATCCGGGTCACCCTCATCATTTCTATGGGGTTAAGAAACTAGGCCTTGTCATCTATCTATCAGGATGCCGAGTTACTATGATAGAGACTTATAGGCCTGTTGGATTCGAGTCTCGGCTTAGTTTTTCTAGTACTTCTGTGTGTTAACAGTTGGTCTTGGAACCTTGATATTGTGATGTTGAGTGGTTATGCCACCATTTTTTTACAGTCATTATGCTGCCCGAGTCATCCTAGGTTTCTAAATAGTCTGATGCACTTGCAAATCTTTCCTCCATGTTCCCGATGTCCTTTTGGGTCAGATTAACCACACTAATCAGTGCAGTTAGGTACTTCATTGCCTCGACATATATGTTGATGCTATTATTATGACACTAGGGTATCTTAGAGAACCACCCAGTAATCTAGCTCTGATTTGTATTCCCAATGTGATTATTCCGGCCGTCATTCTCAAAAGCATCCCGTGATGCCATTTAGTTAGTAGGCATTCTATTTCTGGGTTTTGAACCCAAGATTCCCTCTACTCATTCATGTTGATAGTGTTTGCTAGTTCCTTTAGGATATTAGTAAACTTTGTGATAGTCTTGGAGATATGTGGTATATCGTTCTTCCAATACCATGAACCGTTATGGCGGAAGTTCTTTTGAACCAAAAGATCACAACAAGAGTGCTCTTGATGAGTTCTCCATTCTATATTATATGACTCTGCCAGATCTACCTTTCTGCATGGGTTATCCAGAAGAAATATGTTGAGCTTTGTTCGACATACTAATCTATGCATCCACAACTCAGAAATTTATATGTTCCTTTGAGTTGTCCCTCTTCAGTTGTATTCCGACCATCATCTATCAGTTGATAGTCAAGGGTAGTTGTGCATTCGTTTTTTTTATGCCTATTATTCTTGTGGTCTGTCAAGTCATCCTATTCCAGGATGCTTAGGAGAAACAAACTCCCGTAGTTCATCCATTTCTAGGATTGGGTCAAAATAGCTGTATTCCGCAGATCAAAATGCTAACCAGCTTTTGTTCTTTTCTACCTTCGACTGCTACCCTATTTATGTCGGGAATATCATAGGAATTACACAACCTTCTATGGATTCTTGCCATACTGATACTCCTCGCCATCATTGTTCATTCCTCGGTTTCCATGTTGCTGCAACCGGAATACCGACAAGCGAATCATGATGTGTGAAATCAATGCTCCTAGCAGCCCTATTGCTTGGGAGTTAATGGAAGATAATTTCATTCTTAGCATGTTGGTTACTGAATCACTATTTTAAGATTGATCGTGCTACCTAGTCCTTATTTCCGATGCACTCTTCGATCAATGAGTTAGGATTGTGTCAACTGTTGGGGAACGTAGTAATTTCGAAATTTTCCTACCCACACACATGATCATGGTGATGCATAGCAACGAGAGGGGAGACTGTGTCCATGTACCCTCGTAGACCGAAAGCGGAAGCGTTAGCACAACGCGGTTGATGTAGTCATACGTCTTCATGATCCGACCGATCAAGTACAGAACGCACGTCACCTCCGAGTTCTGCACAAGTTCAACTTGATGACGTCCCTCGAACTCTGATCCAGCCGAGCTTTAAGGGAGAGTTCTGTCAGCATGACAGCGTGGTGACGATGATGATGTTCTACCGACGCAGGGCTTCGCCTAAGCACCGCTACGATATTATCGAGGTGGATTATGGTGGAGGGGGCACCGCAAATGGCTAAGAGATCCAAGAGATCAACTGTTGTTTCTCCAAGGGGTGCCTCCCTACCCGTATATAAAGGAGTGGAGGAGGGGGAGGGGGGCGACCACCCTAGGCGTGCCCCATGAGGAGTCCTACTCCCATGTGGACTCCCCCCTTCCATGTGGGAGTAGGAGAGGAAAGGGAAGGAGAGAGAGGGGGGGAGAAACGGCCCCCCTCCTTGTCCAATTCGGACTGGGGGGAGGGGGTGCGTGGCTGCCCTTGGCCGCCCCTCCTCTTCTCCACTAGGGCCCAATAGGCCCATTAGTCTCCCCGGGGGGTTCCGGTAACCCCCCGGTACTCCGGTATATGCCCGAAACTCCCCGAAACCATTCCAGTGTCTGAACATAGTCGTCCAATATATCAATCCTTACATCTCGACCATTTCAAGCCTCCTCGTCATGTCCGTGATCACATCCAGGACTCCAAACTACCTTCGGTACATCAAAACACATAAACTCATAATATAACCGTCATCGAACTTTAAGCGTGCGGACCCTACGGGTTCGAGAACTATGTAGACATGACCGAGACATGTCTCCGGTCAATAACCAATAGCGGAACCTAGATGCTCATATTGGCTCCCACATACTCTACGAAGATCTTTATCGGTCAAACCGCATAACAACATACGTTGTTCCCTTTGTCATCGGTATGTTACTTGCCCGAGATTTGATCGTCGGTATCTCAATACCTAGTTCAATCTCATTACCGGCAAGTCTCTTTACTCGTTCCGTAATACATCATCCCGCAACTAACTCATTAGTTGCAATGCTTGCAAGGCTTATAGTGATGTGCATTACCGAGTGGGCCCAGAGATACCTCTCCGACAATCGGAGTGACAAATCCTAATATCGAAATACGCCAACCCAACAAGTACCTTCGGAGACACCTGTAGAGTACCTTTATAATCACCCAGTTACGTTGTGACGTTTGGTAGCACACAAAGTGTTCCTCCGGTAAACGGGAGTTGCATAATCTCATAGTCATAGGAACATGTATAAGTCATGAAGAAAGCAATAGCAACATACTAAATGATCAAGTGCTAAGCTAACGGAATGGGTCAAGTCAATCACATCATTCTCTTAATGATGTGATCCCGTTAATCAAATGACAACTCTTTGTCTATGGCTAGGAAACATAACCATCTTTGATCAACAAGCTAGTCAAGTAGAGGCATACTAGTGACACTCTGTTTGTCTATGTATTCACACATGTATCATGTTTCTGGTTAATACAATTCTAGCATGAATAATAAACATTTATCATGATATAAGGAAATAAATAATAACTTTATTACTGCATCTAGGGCATATTTCCTTTAGTCTCCCACTTGCACTAGAGTCAATAATCTAGATTACACAATAATGATTCTAACACCCATGGAGCCTTGGTGTTGATCATGTTTTGCTCGTGGAAGAGGCTTAGTCGACGGGTCTGCAACATTCAGATCCATATGTATCTTGCAAATCTCTATGTCTCCCACCTGGACTTGGTCCCGGATGGAATTGAAGCGTCTCTTGATGTGCTTGGTCCTCTTGCGAAATATGGATTCCTTTGCCAAGGCAATTGCACCAGTATTGTCACAGAAGATTTTCATTGGACCCGATGCACTAGCTAGGTATGACACCTAGATCGGATATGAACTCCTTCATCCAGACTCCTTCATTTGCTGCTTCCGAAGCAGCAATGTACTCTGCCTCACACATAGATCCCGCCACGACGCTTTGTTTAGAACTGCACCAACTGACAGCTCCACCGTTCAATATAAACACGTATCCGGTTTGCGATTTAGAATCGTCCGGATCAGTGTCAAAGCTTGCATCAACGCAACCATTTACGATGAGCTCTTTGTCACCTCCATAAATGAGAAACATATCCTTAGTCCCTTTAAGGTATTTCAGAATATTCTTGACCGCTGTCCAGTGATCCAATCCCGGATTACTTTGGTACCTCCCTGCTAAACTAATAGCAAGGCACACATCAGGTTTGGTACACAGCATTGCATACATGATAGAGCCTATGGCTCAAGCATAGGGAACATGTTTCATTTTCTCTCTATCTTCTGCAGTGGTCGGGCATTGAGTCTTACTCAACTTCACACCTTGTAGCACAGGCAAGAACCCTTTCTTTGCTTGATCCATTTTGAACTTCTTCAAAACTTTGTCAAGGTATGTGCTTTGTGAAAGTCCAATTAAGCGTCTTGATCTATCTCTATGATCTTGATGCCCAATATGTAAGAAGCTTCACCGAGGTCCTTCATTGAAAAACTCTTAGTCAAGTATCCTTTTATGCTATCCAGAAATTCTATATCATTTCCAATCAACAATATGTCATCCACATATAAGATTAGAAATGCCACAGAGCTCCCACTCACTTTCTTGTAAATACAGGCTTCTCCAAAAGTCTGTATAAAACCATATGCTTTGATCACACTATCAAAGCGTTTATTCCAACTCCGAGAGGCTTACACAAGTCCATAAATGGATCGCTGGAGCTTGCACACTTTGTTAGCTCCCTTTGGATCGATAAAACCTTCAGGTTGCATCATATACAACTCTTCTTCTAGAAATCCATTCAGGAATGCAGTCTTTACATCCATTTGCCAAATTTCATAATCATAAAATGCGGCAATTGCTAACATGATTCAGACAGACTTAAGCATCACTACGGGTGAGAAGGTCTCATCGTAGTCAATCCCTTGAACTTGTCGAAAACCTTTCACAACAAGTCGAGCTTTATGGATAGTAACATTACCATTAGCGTCAGTCTTCTTCTTGAAGATCCATTTATTCTCAATTGCTTGCTGATCATCGGGCAAGTCAACCGAAGTCCATAATTTGTTCTCATACATGGATCCCATCTCAGATTTCATGGCCTCAAGCCATTTTGCAGAATCTGGGCTCACCATCGCTTCTTCATAGTTCGTAGGTTCGTCATGGTCTAGTAACATAACTTCCAGAACAGGATTACCGTACCACTCTGGTGCGGATCTCACTCTGGTTGACCTACGAGGTTCGGTAGTAACTTGATCTGAAGCTTCATGATCATCATCATTAGCTTCCTCACTAATTGGTGTAGGTGTCACAGGAACCGGTTTCTGTGATGAACTACTTTCCAATAAGGGAGCAGGTACATATACCTCATCAAGTTCTACTTTCCTCCCATTCACTTCTTTCGAGAGAAACTCCTTCTCTAGAAAGGATCCATTCTTGGCAACGAATGTCTTGCCTTCGGATCTGTGATAGAAGGTGTACCCAACAGTTTCCTTCGGGTATCCTATGAAGACACATTTCTCCGATTTGGGTTCGAGCTTATCAGGTTGAAGCTTTTTCACATAAGCATCGCAGCCCCAAACTTTAAGAAACGAAAACTTTGGTTTCTTGCCAAACCATAGTTCATATGGTGTCGTCTCAACGGATTTTGATGGTGCCCTATTTAACGTGAATGCAGCCGTGTCTAAAGCATAACCCGAAAATGATAGCGGTAAATCAGTAAGAGGCATCATAGATCGCACCATATATAGTAAAGTACGATTACGACGTTCGGACACACCATCATGCTGTGGTGTTCCGGGTGGCGTGAGTTGCAAAACTATTCTGCAATGTTTCAAATGTAGCCCAAACTCGTAACTCAAATATTCTCCTCCATGATCAGATCGTAGAAACTTTATTTTCTTGTTACGATGACTTTCAACTTCACTCTAAAATTCTTTGAACTTTTCAAATGTTTCAGACTTATGTTTCATTAAGTAGATATACCCATATCTGCTAAAATCATCTGTGAAGGTGAGAAAATAACGATACCCGCCGCGAGCCTCAACATTCATTGGACCACATACATCAGTATGTATGATCTACAACAAATCAGTTGCTCGCTCCATAGTTCCGGAGGATGGCGTTTTAGTCATCTTGCCCATGAGGCATGGTTCGCAAGTACCAAGTGATTCATAATCAAGTGATTCCAAAAGTCCATAAGTATGGAGTTTCTTCATGCGCTTTACACCGATATGACCTAACGGCAGTGCCACAAATAAGTTGCACTATCATTATCAACTCTGCATCTTTTGGCTTCAACATTATGAATATGTGTATCATTACTATCGAGATTCAACAAAAATAGACCACTCTTCAAGGGTGCATGACCATAAAAGAAATTACTCATATAAATAGAACAACCATTATTCTCAGATTTAAATGAATAACCATATCGCATCAAACAAGATCCAGATATAATGTTCATGCTCAACGCTGGCACCAAATAACAATTATTTAGGTCTAAAACTAATCTCGAAGGTAGATGTAGAGGTAGCGTGCTGACGGCGATCACATCGACTTTGGAACCATTTCCCACGCGCATCGTCACCTCATCCTTAGCCAGTCTTCGCTTAATCTGTAGTCCCTGTTTCGAGTTGCAAATATTAGCAACATAACCAGTATCAAATACCCAGGTGCTACTGCGAGCTCTGGTAAGGTACACATCAATAACATGTGTATCACATATACCTTTGTTCACCTTGCCATCCTTCTTATCCGCCAAATACTTGGGGCAGTTCTGCTTCCAGTGACCAGTCTGCTTGCAGTAGAAGCACTCATTCTCAAGCTTAGGTCCAGATTTGGGTTTCTTCTCTTGAGCAGCAACTTGTTTGATGTTCTTCTTGAAGTTTCCCTTCTTCTTCCCTTTGCCCTTTTTCTTGAAACTGGTGGTCTTATTGACCATCAACGCTTGATGCTCCTTCTTGATTTCTATCTCCGCAGCCTTTAGCATTGCGAAGAGCTCGGGAATAGTCTTATCCATCCCTTACATGTTATAGTTCATCACGAAGCTCTTGTAGCTTGGTGGCGGTGATTGAAGAATTCTGTCAATGACGCTATCATCCGGAAGATTAACTCCCAGTTGAATCAAGTGATTGTTATATCCAGACATTCTGAGTATATGCTCACTGACAAAACTATTCTCCTCCATCTTGCAGCTGTAGAACTTATTGGAGACTTCATATCTCTCAATCCGGGCATTTGCTTGAAATATTAACTTCAACTCCTGGAACATCTCATATGCTTCGTGACTTTCAAAACGTCGTTGAAGTCCCGATTCTAAGCCGTAAAGCATGGCACACTGAACTATCGAGTAGTCATCAGCTTTGCTCTACCAGACGTTCATAACATCTGGTGTTGCTCCTACAGCAGGTTTGGCACCTAGCGGTGCTTCCATGACATAATTCTTCTGTGCGGCAATTACATGGCAATTTCATTGAATACAATAAAGCGATAACCATATGGCTCCTCCCAGTTGCCGATAAATCGGTTACAAAACATGATCATCTAACAATAAAATATAGCAGCATGCCTTGACCATATCACATCACAACATGCCCTACAAAAATAAGTTAGACGTCCTCTACTTTGTTGTTGCAAGTTTTACGTGGCTGCTACGGGCTGAGCAGGAACCATTCTTGCCTACGCATCAAAACCACAATGATAGTTCGTCAAGTTAGTGATGTTTCAACCTTCTCAAGGACAGGGCATAGCCACACTCGGTTCAACTAAAGTTGGAGAAACTGACACCCGCCAGCCACCTGTGTGCTAAGCACGTCGGTAGAACCAGTCTCGCGTAAGCGTACGCGTAATGTCGGTCCGGGCCGCTTCATCCAACAATACCGTCCAACCAAAGTATGACATGCTGGTAAGCAGTATGACTTGTATCGCCCACAACTCACTTGTGTTCTACTCATGCATATAACATCTACGCATAAACCAGGCTCTGATACCACTATTGGGGAACGTAGTAATTTCCAAATTTTCCTACGCACACACAGGATCATGGTGATGCATAGCAACGAGATGGGAGTGTGTGTCCACGTACCCTCGTAGACCGAAAGCGGAAGCATTAGCACAATGCAGTTGATGTAGTCGTACGTCTTCACGATCCGACCGATCAAGTACTGAACGCACGTCATCTCCGAGTTCTGCACACGTTCAACTCGATGAAGTTCCTCAAACTCCGATCCAGCCGAGCTTTGAGGGAGAGTTCCGTCAGCACGACGGCGTGGTGACGATGATGATTGAGGGAGTCCTGGATTAGGGGGTGTTCGGGTAGCCGGACTATACCTTCAGCCGAACTCCTGGACTATGAAGAAACAAGATTGAAGACTTCGTCCCGTGTCCGGATGGGACTTTCCTTGGTGTGGAAGGCAAGCTTGGCGATGCGGATATTCAAGATCTCCTACCATTGTAACCGACTCTATGTAACCCTAACCCTATCTGGTGTCTATATAAACCGGAGGGTTGTAGTCCGTAGGCAATCAACTCCATATACAACAATCATACCATAGGCTAGCTTCTAGGGTTTAGCCTCCTTGATCTCGTGGTAGATCTACTCTTGTACTACCCATATCATCAATATTAATCAAGCAGGACGTAGGGTTTTACCTCCATCAAGAGGCCCGAACCTGGGTAAAACATCGTGTTCCCTGCATCCTGTTACCATCCGGCCTAGACGCACAGTTCGGGACCCACTACCCGAGATCCGCCGGTTTTGACACCGACATTGGTGCTTTCATTGAGAGTTCCTCTGTGTCGTCACCTTTAGGCCCGATGGCTCCTTTGATCATCAACAACGATGCGGTCCAGGGTGAGACTTTGCTCCCCTGACAGATCTTCGCTCTGCGGGCCAATTCGCTCGGCCACCTGGAGCAGATCGAAAGCTACGCCCCTGGCCATCAAGTCAGGCTCGGAAGCTTAAACTACACGGCTGACATCCGCGGAGACTTGATCTTCGACGGGCTCGAGCCACGGCCAAGCACGCCGCACTATCTCGAGGGGCATGATCTAGCTCTGCCCCCGGACAGTGTCCTGGAGGCCGCACACGCATCGGTTCCGACCCCTAACTCGGAGCCTATTGCGCCAATCGAGGATGAGCGGTTGGACGTCACCTCGGGGGCTGCGATCCCGAAAGTGATCGAGCCGAACGCTAGCCCCGCACTCTGCACGACCTGTGACTCCGAGGATCCGAACTCCTCCCCGGACTCCGAACCCCCCGCGCCCCTGCCAATTGAATCCGATTGGGCACCGATAATGGAGTTCACCGCCGCAGACATCTTTCAGCATTCGCCTTTTGGCGACATCCTGAATTCTCTTAAGTCTCTCTCTTTATCAGGAGAGCCCTGGCCGGACTATGGTCAGCGAGGGTGGGATACGGACGATGAGGAAATTCAAAGCCCACCCACCACCCACTTTGTAGCCACTGTCGACGATCTAACCGACATGCTTGACTTCAGCTCCGAAGACATCGACGGCATGGACGATGATGTAGGAGACGAACAGGAACCAGCACCTATAGGGCGCTGGAAGGCCACCTCGTCATATGACATATATATGGTGGATACTCCAAAAGATGGAGATGGCGATGGAACAGTGGGGGATGACGCCCCCAAGAAACAGCCAAAGCGCCGGTGTCAGCGGCGCCGCTCTAAATCTCGCCAAAGCAAAAACGGTGATTTCGGCACGGGAGATAATACTACCCCGGACAGCGCCGAAGAACACCCACCTCAGCAAGATTCGGCACAGGAAGATGGAGAAGCCAACCCTCATGAGAGAGCGGCAGACCGAGAGGTCGAGGATGATAACTATACGCCTCCCTCCGAAGACGAGGCAAGCCTCGATGACGACGAATTCGTCATACCATCAGACCCCGCCGAACAAGAGCGTTTTAAACGCAGGCTTTTAGCCACGGCAAGCCGCCTCAAGAAAAAGCAGCAACAGCCTAGAGCTGCCCAAGATTTGCTAGCTGACAGATGGACTGAAGTCCTTGCGGCCGAAGAGTATGAACTCGAACGCCCCTCCAAGAGTTACCCAAAGCGCAGGCCGCTACCCCGATCAGAGGAGGAAGCACCTACATCACCAGCGCATGACATGGCAGACCGGCCACCTCGCGGCCGTGACAGAGAGGCCTCTCGGCCCTCCACCCAAGCCATGCCCCGACGCCGCTCAACTAAGGCACCGGAAAATGCGCCCGACCTGCGAGACATACTGGAGGATAAGGAAAGGATCGATCTACGGATCGCGCAGGCGCCCTACGGCATGTGACAATGATCTTCACTCCGGATACAACAAATCCGGCCGGGCCGAACACAACAGACATAGCTCTTACGAGCTGCGTCGTGATATAGCCCAGTACAGAGGCGCCGCACACCCGCTATGCTTCACGAATGAAGTAATGGATCATAAAATCCAGAGGGTTTCAAACCCGTAGACATCGAATCATACGATGGAACAACATATCCGGCGGTATGGATCGAGGATTATCTCCTTCACATCCACATGGCACGCGGCGATGATCTACACGCCATCAAATACCTCCCGCTCAAACTTAAAGGACCGGCCCGGCATTGGCTTAACAGCTTGCCAGCAGACTCAATCGGTTCTTGGGAGGACCTGGAAGCCGCATTCCTCGACAACTTCCAGGGCACTTACGTGCGACCGCCGGATGCCGACGACTTAAGCCACATAATTCAGCAGCCAGAGGAATCGGCCAGACAATTCTGGACACGGTTCCTAACAAAGAAAAACTAGATAGTCGATTGTCCGGACGCAGAGGCCCTAGCAGCCTTCAAGAAAAATATCCGCGATGAGTGGCTTGCCCGGCACCTGGGACAGGAAAAGCCGAAATCCATGGCAGCCCTCACGACACTCATGACCCGCTTTTGCGCGGGAGAAGACAGATGGCTAGCTCGCAGTAACAACTTATCAAAGAACCCTGGTAATTCGGATACCAAGGACAAAAGTGGCAGGACACGTCAGAATAAGCAAAAACGCCGCGTTAACAGCGACAGCAATGAAGACACGGCAGTCAATGCCGGATTCAAAGGCTATAAATCCGGTCAGCGGAAAAAGCCATTCAAAAAGAATACTCAGGGCCAGTCCAGTTTGGACCGAATACTCGATCGCTTGTGCCAGATACATGGCACCCCCGAAAGGCCAGCCAATCACACTAACAGGGATTGTTGGGTGTTCAAGCAGGCAGGCAAGTTAAGGGCCGAAAACAGAGACAAGGGGCTGCACAGCAACGACGAGGAGCCCAAGCCGCCGAACAACAATGGACAGAAGGGCTTTCCCCCACAAGTGCGGATGGTGAACATGATATACGCAACCCACATTCCCAAGTGGGAGCGGAAGCGTGCGCTACGGGACGTATACGCGATAGAGCCAGTCGCCCCAAAGTTCAACCCATGGTCCTCCTGACCGATCACTTTTGATCGAAGGGACCATCCCACTAGCATCCATCATGGCGGCTTCGCCACATTGGTTCTCGACCCAATCATCGACGGATTTCATCTCACAAGAGTCCTCATGGACGGCGGCAGTAGCCTGAACCTGCTTTATCAGGATACAGTGCGGAAAATGGGCATAGATCCCTCCAGGATTAATCCCACAAGAACGGCCTTTAAAGGCGTTATACCAGGTGTAGAAGCCAACTGTACAGGCTCAGTAACACTTGACGTGGTCTTCGAATCCCCAGACAATTTCGGAAGCGAAGAGTTAATCTTTGATATAGTCCCATTTCACAGTGGCTATCACGCCCTGCTCGGACGAACCGCATTCGCAAAGTTTAATGCGGTGCCGCACTACGCATATCTCAAGCTCAAGATGCCAGGCCCTCGAGGAGTAATTACGGTCAACGGAAACACCGAACGCTCCCTCCGTACGGAGGAGCATACGGCGGCTCTCGCAGCGGAGGTACAAAGTAGCCTTCTCAGGCAATTCTCCATTCCGGCCATTAAAAAGCCAGACACTGCCAAGCGCGCCCGGAGTAACCCACAGCAGGACCACCTAGCACACTCTGAGCAAGCGTAGCAATGCGGCCCCAACCCCAGCTTTCGCGACATAGCGAAACCAGTACCTCGCGTACATAACTACGCCCTTGAAATACCACGGGCACAGGGGAAGGGGCACAATAACGGCACGCCCAGGATACGGCTTAAAACGTACTAGGGGCTGCCGGATTCTTTTTTTTAATTTTTTCTTACTTTCAGGACTCCATACTTCGGACGACCTGTTCGGCAATTCGACTGCCGCACAAACGATGCAAGATCCAGGGAGGCAGACAAGCCATGCCGCATTATGGAACTCCCAGGTGGTCTCTGTTACGAGCGGTATACCTGTTTTAAATACAATTCCGCGGCCTGCCCCTAGTCAGGACATACTGAATAGTCCAATATCTTTTGCTTACCACACTATTTGTATCGTTCGGCTTTGATAAATAGCCTCTCTATAAACAATGCTTAGCTTCTTGTCTATTTTTTGCATTATCTTTTTTTCACATTTATGTTTATTAAATGACATGATTGCACCCGTACACCATGGTACGGCAAACACGCCAGGGGCTTCAGTACCCCTCATTATGGCGTGAGAAGTCCATACACTTTCACAAGTGCGGCACCCCGAACTTATAGCACTATATGCATCGGCTCCGAATCATGATTTGGGTCAATAGTTGGGTTTGCCCGGCTCCTATGTTTTGGTGACTTACGTTCCGCTCTATCGGCTAAGGTAGCACTAGGAGAACCACTGCGATTGTGCTCCGGTTCAGCTGGGTTAAGCACCTCAGTGGAGAAAGCTAAAACTGACTGTCATGATGAGGCGAGAGACCGGTCGCTGTGCGAGAGGTTTTTCGAGTCCCTAAAGACTTATGCCGCTTCGAGCGAGGAGCTGGCTTTGTCCGGCAAAGGCGTGGATAGCGCCCCGAACTCGGTCTTCCGAACTAGGGGCTTCACTGAAATTTAAAATTATAGAGTTCTATGGCTAAGTGAGAGTGTTCAAGCATTATTGTCCGATTGCCTGGTTCGTTGTGCTGAGCGCCTCCCTCAAAGGACCCAACTATGGGAAAAAGAGCGCTCAGGTTTATCCCGAACACCCCAGCACTAGTGGCATGGGGGCAGAAGCCGACGACTGGCCATCTCTCAATTTTTTGATAAACGGCCGCACAGAAAGTAATATTTTAAATTCAATAAGCATTGCTTAGCGCATATGAACAAGTTTTCAGCGCACAGGATAAACACGAGCGAGTTCATTCAAAAATCACATCCTTGGTACATTCATCCGCCACAAGGCGGGCACCTGCAAGAACATTCTTGTAGTAGTTCTCGGGCTTGCGATGCTCCTTCCCCGGCGGCGGCCCGTCCTTCACAAGCTTCTCACCGTCCAGCTTACCCCAGTGCACCTTTGCACGGGCAAGGGCCCGACGGGCACCATCGATGCAGACGGAGCGCTTGATGACCTCGAGCCTCGGACAGGCCTCCACCAGCCACCGCACCAGCCCGAAATAGCTCCCAGGCAGGGCCTCTCTGGGCCACAGCCGAACTATGAAGCCCTTCATGGACTGTTCGGCCGCCTTGTGGAGCTCGACCAACTGTTTCAGCTGGTCGCTCAAGGGCACCGGGTGTCCGGCCTCAGAATATTGAGACCAGAACACCTTCTCTGTCGAGCTGCCCTCTTCAGCTTGGTAGAATACGGCGGCGGCGGATACGCTACGGGGAAGATCTGCGAATGCCCCTGGAGAGCTCCGGATTCGGGTAAGTAACAAGTAGTTTACTTTTATATTTCTGCTTTGCATGAAGAATGCCTTACCCGCTGCTATCTTCCTCATCTCCTCCAACTCTTGGAGGGCCTTTTGGGCTTCGGCCTTGGCAGACTTGGCAGTCTCAAGGGCTGTCGTGAGCTCGGATGCTTGCGCCTTTGACTCAAGCTCCAAACTCTCATGTTTTTTCATGAGAACCTGAAGCTCTTGCTGCACCTGGCCGACCTAAGCCCCAAGTCTGTCTCGCTCGGTGCGCTCCGCGGCCATTTTCTTTTCGGCCTCAGATAGCGCCTGCTTAAGGGTCGCCACCTCAGTCATGGCCCCTACAATAAGCAGTACAATCCTGTTTTTTTTGCAACCACGCCTTTTTATAGGCACTTTTTTTGTAAGGTATTTCTTACCTTCTCTCTCCTCAAGCCGCCGCTTGGCAAGGCCGAGCTCTCGCTCGGTCCGCTCGAGGTCCTGCTTTAGGACACCCACCTCCGTAGTCAGTGCGGCGGTGGATAGCAGCGAAGCCTGCATACGCATATTGACTCTTTTTTTGTTAGACTCCTACGAAATTTAATAGATCCTCTATTCGGCTTTTCTTTCCGAACGCCAAACAGAGCATCAGGGGCTACTGTCTATGCGGTAATATTTTTACATATTTTTACTTACCTCGAAGCCTGTTAGAAGGCTAGCGCAAGCTTAAGTCAGTCCGCTCTTGACGAACTGAACCTTCTGGACCACCGTACTCATAATAGTACGGTGCCCCTCGTCGATGGAGGCGCCGTCGAGCACCTCCAGCAGATTGTCCGGCACCTCCGGTTGGACGGAGGCCGCCGGCTCAGAAGGCTTGCTCCTCTTGGAAGGAGTTCGCCTACCGCGGTCCAAAACTGTGGAAGATTCCGGCGCGGTGTCCGGCACAAAGCCGGACTTGGAGCCCTGGGGGGCCTTATCCCCTTCACTCCTGGAGTCCGGGAGGTTGCCTTGCGGCTCCTCGGGGACCACCTCCTCCGGCCCCGGAGCTTGTCGCGATGCCACTTCGGCGTCGTCTGCAGTGCGGGGGGAGACAGCGGGCGGAACTGAGTTCACGTCCGATGAGTCCAGGGAGCCGCCCGACGATTCGTCGAATTCGGCCCGGGGCGGACTGCATAATTACATTCGACATTAGGGAAAGCTGTGCAACAAAGGAACATCATGAGTTATTCTGATATCCAAACTTACGATTTCACCGGACGCTTGGCCCTGTTTGGCCACTCCTCTTTGCCCTCTTCGGCGTTGGGGGCGTAGTCCGGCGGAGGGGTCTTCCTTTTCCTAGATCCCTCGGCCTCCCCCGTTGGGGCGACCATCCTCTTCTCTCCTCCCTCCACAGGGGGGGAGAGTTTTCTTCTTCCTCCTCCTCGTTTTCGCGGGAGGAGGGCGTCTCGGACTCGTTGGATGACGAGTCCGACACCACCATGTTGCGGGCACTCTTTCGAGTCCCCGTGGTCTTCTTCTTCTTGGCCTTCTTCTCCGGCACCACATAAGGCGCCGGAACTAGCAGCTTCACTAGTAGAGCTGGGGCTGGGTCTTCGGGCAGCGGAGTCGGACAGTTAATCGGTCCGGATATCGCCCGCCAAGCCTGTCAAAGGTAAGGGGAGTTTAGGTCCCGCATAGAGTCAAACTATGAAGAAAGCTTAACATCCTGTAAAAGGTGAAGATAGCTTACCTCGCTAGCGTGACACTGCGAGCTGTATCTGCGGTCCTCGGAAGCGGATGCGGGAGCCTCGGCGCCCTTAAATAGCACCTTCCAGGCATCTTCGTATGTCGTGTCGAAGAGCCTGCTAAGGGTTTGGTGCTGCGCCGGATCGAACTCCCACAGATTAAAATCCCGTTGTTGGCACGGGAGGATCCGGCAGACGAGCATAACCTGGATTACATTAACAAGCCGGATTGGCTTGTTCACCAGGGACTGGATGCATGTTTGCAATCCGGTCACCTCTTTTTCGTCACCCCACGACAGGCCCGTCTCTTTCCAGGACATAAGCCGCGTGGGGGTCCGGATCGGAACTCGGGGGCTGCGGTCCATTTCGGATCGCGTGGCTCGGTGATGTAAAACCACCCGGATTGCCACCCCTTTAGGGTCTCCACAAAAGAGCCCTCGAACCATAGGACGTTGGCCATCTTGCCCGCCATGGCGCCTCCGCACTCCGCCTGGCTGCCGCGCACCACCTTGGGCTTGACGTTGAAGGTATTGAGCAGAGGCCGAAATGAGGGCGGACGCGGAGGAAAGCCTCGCACACGACGATAAACGCCGAGATGTTGAGGATGAAGTTCGGGGCCAGATCATGGAAATCCAGACCGTAATAGAACATGAGCCCCGGACAAATGGGTGGAGTGGAAAACCCAGTCCGCGGAGGAAGTGGGGGAGAAATACTACCCTCTCATGGGGCCTTGGGGTGGGGAGAAGCTGCCCCTTTTCAGGAAGCCGGTGCGCGATGTCCTTGGACAGGTATCCGGCCTTCCTTAGCTTCTTGACTTGGCCCTCCGTAGCGGAGGAGACCATCCACTTGCCTCCCGCTCCAGACATTGCTGGAGAAGGTTGAGGTGGGAAGTGCGGGCTTGGGCGCTGGAGCTCGAGTGCGCAGGAGATGGATAGGCAAAGGAGGAAGAAGGCGTAGGTAAAAAGGTGGATCCTTATCCCCTTATATGGGTGGATGCGGTTGTGCGTCCCCACCAGCCTAGTAAAACTCGCTTGCCTCCCAAGCGCCGTGATAAATGGCGCGGTTGGGTTACCCACGTCCGTATTAATGAGAATCCCGTAAAGGGGGTACACGATCTCTGCTTTGACAAGACGTGCCAAGGAAACCTCCTCGCAAAACATGCTGAGGTGGAAAAGTAAAAACGATTCGAGTAAAGGACTTGGCTGTAGTGTGATGACGCACTGCGGAATATGTCAGCAGATTTGATTTGTGTTAATATTATTCTCTCTATGGCAATATGTGGAAGCTTATTTTTCAGAGCCGGACACTACTCTTGGTGTTTACAATCTTCTATGAAGGATTTGGAGGAGGAACCCGCCTTGCAATGCCGAAGACAATTTGCGCGCCGGACTAGTCATCATTGAAGCCTAGTTCAGGGACTATTGAGGGAGTCCTGGATTAGGGGGTGTTCGGGTAGCCGGACTATACCTTCAGCCGGACTCCTGGACTATGAAGATACAGGATTGAAGACTTCATCCCGTGTCCGGATGGGACTTTCCTTGGCGTGGAAGGCAAGCTTGGCGATGCGGATATTCAAGATCTCCTACCATTGTAACCGACTCTATGTAACCCTAACCCTATCCGGTGTCTATATAAACCGGAGGGTTGTAGTCCGTAGGCAATCAACTCCATATACAACAATCATACCATAGGCTAGCTTCTAGGGTTTAGCCTCCTTGATCTCGTGGTAGATCTACTCTTGTACTACCCATATCATCAATATTAATCAAGCAGGACGTAGGGTTTTACCTCCATAAAGAGGGCCCGAACCTGGGTAAAACATCGTGTTCCCTGCATCCTATTACCATCCCGCCTAGACGCACAGTTCGGGACCCACTACCCGAGATCCGCCGGTTTTGACACCGACAATGATGTTCTACCGATGCAGGGCTTCGCCTAAGCACCACTACGATATTATCGAGGTGGATTATGGTGGAGGGGGGCACCGCACACGGCTAAGAGATCCAAGAGATCAATTGTTGTGTCTCCAAGGGGTGCCTCCCTCCCTGTATATAAAGGAGTGGAGCAGGGGGAGGGGGCGGCCACACTAGGCGCGCCCCATGAGGAGTCCTACTCCCACCGGGAGTAGGACTCCCCCCTTCCATGTGGGAGTAGGAGAGGAAAGGGAAGGAGAGAGAGGGGGAAAGGAAAGGGGGGCGCCGCCCCCTCCTTGTCCAATTCGGACTGGGGGGAGGGGGCGCGCGGCTGCCCTTGACCGCCCCTCCTGTTCTCCACTAGGGCCCAATAGGCCCATTAGTCTCCCCAGGGGGTTCCGGTAACCCCCCCAGTACTCCGGTATATGCCCGAAACTCCCCGAAATCATTCCGGTGTCCGAACATAGTCGTCCAATATATCCATCTTTATGTCTCGACTATTTCGAGACTCCTCGTCATGTCTGTGATCACATCCGGGATTCCGAACTACCTTCGGTACATCAAAACACATAAACTCATAATATAACCGTCATTGAACTTTAAGCGTGCGGACCCTACGGGTTCGAGAACTATGTAGACATGACCGAGACACATCTCTGGTCAATAACCAATAGCGGAACCTGGATGCTCATATTGGCTCCCACACATTCTACGAAGATCTTTATTGGTCAACCCGCATAACAACATACGTTGTTCCCTTTGTCATCGGTATGTTGCTTGCTCGAGATTCGATCGTCGGTATCTCAATACCTAGTTCAATCTCGTTACGGGCAAGTCTCTTTACTCGTTTCGTAATATATCATCCCGCAACTAACTCATTAGTTGCAATGCTTGCAATGCTTATAGTGATGTGCATTACCGAGTGGGCCCAGAGATACCTCTCCGATAATCAGAGTGACAAATCCTAATCTCGAAATACGCCAACCCAACAAGTACCTTTGGAGACACCTGTAGAGTACCTTTATAATCACCCAGTTACGTTGTGACATTTGGTAGCACATAAAGTGTTCCTCCGGTAAACAGGAGTTGCATAATCTCATAGTCATAGGAACATGTATAAGTCATGAACAAAGCAATAGCAACATACTAAACGATCAAGTGCTAAGCTAACGGAATGGGTCAAGTCAATCACATCATTCTCTTAATGATGTGATCTCGTTAATCAAATGACAACTCTTTGTCTATGGCTAGGAAACATAACCATATTTGAACAACGAGCTAGTCATGTAGAGGCATACTAGTGACACTCTGTTTGCCTATGTATTCACACATGTATCATGTTTATGGTTAATATAATTCTAGCATGACTAATAAACATTTATCATGATATAGGGAAATAAATAATAACTTTATTATTGCCTCTAGGGCATAATTCCTTCATCAACCCCTTGCTTATTTGATCACATCATCTTGCCTTGAAAGCAAGATTGATCTCGAGCTTAGTAACATATCGGTGGTACATGATTTTATAGATATCTTCACGGAAGTATCACCAAGTTGTCCCCTGGCCTTTATGTTGAGTTCGTGATCAAATGGTTTCCATATAAATGACCTCTTCTCCAGGAATATGTGTTTGATACCCTCGAGCTAGTTCGTTAAGCTAAGCAACAACTTGGAGAGTTGGAAGATAAAGCTTTATCTGACTTAGTTCATCTCTAAGGGATATATTTTGTGTGTGTGTGTTGAAGAAAGATGATATCTCCATCGGTTGGTCCTCGTGATCAGTGCTCTGGTCTGTTGTCTTGCTAAAACTTTGATTTGAGTGTGGGCTCACTACAAAAAAAAGACACATCCGTGACATTTTGGGCCAAACGAATTTTTTTTGTCATACTTATGAGACTTCTACGACGATAATTGTGACAAAACCCGGTATCATCATAGATGTGGTGGGATCCTACTTCTATGACAAAAAATCATGACAGAAAATGGGCTTTTCGTCCTAGGCGGGTCGGAGAGGCAGCTGCATGACATTCTTTGGGTCATCCATGACGGAAAAAAAGCATGGTAGAAGCAAGGGTGCGGAAAATATCAGGGAGTTCCCGGTACGGTGGGTGGTCGGGGGCCAAACGCTACGCGTTTCTCTCATACGTACGCGCGCGTGTGCAAGGCGTTGCGCTCTAACTGAACCCGAGCGAGGCGTTGGGCTCTAACTAAACCCGAGCGAGGCGTTGGGCTCTAACTGAACCCGAGTGATTGCATTGCAGGCTACACGTTACTGAATCCGAGCGATCGATCGATCCCTTGCTGTTAACTGAACCTGATCGAGCGATTCCTTTGCTACTGCTGCCAACTCAAGCCGACCGATGCTGCCTCTGGATGAACAGTGAGCGTTGTTGGGGGGTTTGGATGAACAGTTCTCGATGGGGGTTGGATGAACAGGAACTCGTGGTATTAGAGGCCGTTGCCGCTGGATGAACAGTACACCGATCGATCGAGCCGGTGGATGAACAGGACCCCATGGAGGGCTGGTTGAACAGTAGCCGGTGGAGGGCTGGTTGAACAGTAGCCGATGGAGGGCTGGATGAACAGTAGCCCATGAGGGGTGGTTTAACAGGACCCCGTGGAGACTGCTGGTTGAACAGTAGCTAGTGGAGGCTGGATGAACAGGAGCCCGTGGATGAACAGTCACAGGTGGAGGCTGGAGGAGGTCGACGGTGGATGAAGAGTATCCCATGGAGGCTGGAGGAGGTCAACGATGGAGATGAACAGTATCCCGTGGAGTCCCGTTTTGCGGTACGCCACACCCCTCCCGATGAACAAGATCCCCGTTTTGACCGTAGCGCTCCAACACAAGTCCGTTTCCTCCGTTTTGCGGTACGCCACACCCCTCCCGATCAACAGGATCCCGTTTCGACCGTAGGAGGTCCGTTTCCTCCATTTTGCGGTACGCCAGACCCCTCCCGATGAACAGGATCCCGTCTCCAGCGTGGCTGGTCGAACACAAGGCCGTTTCCTCTGTTTTGCGGTACGCCAGGCCTCGTTTCAATCGCCTGTTCCGCCCAAGCCGGTTGGCTCCCGATGAACAGCACACGTTCCCTTGCCTCCCGATGAACACAACACATTCCGTTGCCTCCCCATGAACACGACGACGACGCAGTTTCTCCGTTCCGACCCAACCATGTACACGAGCCCTGGCCATACATATGCGTGAGTAGGCGTTCGAGACCCCGCCCGTATGTACGTACGTGGCCGTATTTTCTTTCTTGCACCCTGGCCGCTGTACGTACATGTACATGCCACATGCGCGCCTCTACTACGACACGTGCCCTTCCTTGCACGACCACGGTTCATTGCTGCAGCCTGCAGACAGACCGATCGAACAGTATGTACGTACATGTTCGCGACCAGAATGACAACGCTACGTACGCTTCGACCAGGTGGGTCCCGACTGTCAGGAACTTCCTTGCGTGCGAAGATGTAACTGGTGGGTCCCAACAGTCAGGGGGCGAATCATTTTTCTTGTAATATGGACGCATTTCCTTGTGTGCGAGGATGTAGCTGGTGGGTCCCAGTAGTCAGGGAGAAACGTTTTTTTACGAAATACGGTGGCCCGTCCGGTGGGTCCCTGATGTTAGGTGGAGGAATCATTATTTTCCGCGTAATAAGGAGGCGCTTCCTTGCTGCGGCCGTGGACCCAATTGTCAGCCTCTCCACGTATAGTACTCTTCTAATGGAAGTCAGTCGTTGACCACATTGACCACGCCGTGCCAAGAGCACCAAGGCGGTGGACGATAGTGAGGCCTAGGAAGGGGACGATGTGGAGCTGGGGAGGACGCGACGGTGGATGCCCATGCGGAGAGGAGTATGAGGGTTCACTGGTTCGGCTGCGGTGTGAGGCTGCCGTCGCCGTATAATAACACTGGGTGTGGGTGAGTGGAGGGATGGCCTGGCCAGCGGTGGGAGTAGTACGGGGCGGTGAGGCCTGATACGTCTCCGTCGTATCTACTTTTCCAAACACTTTTGCCCTTGTTTTGGACTCTAACTTGCATGATTTGAACGGAACAAACCCGGACTGATGCTGTTTTCAGTAGAATTGCCATGGTGTTATTTTTATGCAGAAATAAATGTTCTCGGACTGACCTGAAAATCAACGGAGATTATTTTTGGAATATATAAAAAATACTGGAAGAAGAATCCATGTTAGGGGGCCCACACCCTGTCCACGAGGGTGGGGGCGAGCCCCCTGCCTCGTGGGCCCCCTGACGCTCCACCGACCTCAACTCCAACTCCATATATTCGTGTTCGGGGAGAAAAAAATCAGAGAGAAGGATTTCATTGCATTTTACATACGGAGCCGCCGCCAAGACCTAAACTCTCTCGGGAGGGCTGAGCTGGAGTCCGTTCGGGGCTCCAGAGAGGAGAATCCATCGCCATCGTCATCATCAACCTTCCTCCATCACCAATTTCATGATGCTCACCGCCGTGCGTGAGTAATTCCATCGTAGGCATGCTGGACGGTGATGGGTTGGATGAGATTTATCATGTAATCGAGTTAGTTTTGTTAGGTTTTGATCTCTAGTATCCACTATGTTCTGAGATTGATGTTGCTATGACTTTGTTATGCTTAATGCTTGTCACTAGGGCCCGAGTGCCATGATTTTAGATCTGAACCTATTATGTTTTCATGAATATATGTGAGTTCTTGATCCTATCTTGCAAGTCTATAGTCACCTATTATGTATTATGATCCCTTAACCCTGAAGTAACAATAATCGGGACCATTACCGGTGATGACCGTAGTTTGAGGAGTTCATGTATTCACTATGTGTTAATGCTTTGGTCCGGTACTCTATTAAAAGGAGGCCTTAATATCCCTTAGTTTACAATAGGACCCCGCTGCCACAGGAGGGTAGGACAAAAGATGTCATGCAAGCTCTTTTCCATAAGCACGTATGACTATATTCGGAATACATGCCTACATTACATTGATGAACTGGAGCTAGTTTTGTGTCACCCTATGTTATAACTGTTGCATGATCGATCACATCTGACATAATTCTCCATCACTGATCCATTGCCTACGAGCTTTTCACATATTGTTCTTCGCTCATTTACTTTCCCGTTGCTACTGTTACAATCACTATAAACCCAAAAATATTACTTTTGCTACCGTTACCACTATTATCATATTACTTTGCTACTAAACACTTTGTTGCAGATATTAAGATTCCAGGTGTGGTTGAATTGACAACTCAGTTGCTAATACTTGAGAATATTCTTTGGCTCCCCTTGTGTCGAATCAATAAATTTGGGTTGAATACTCTACCCCCGAAAACTGTTGCGATCCCCTATACTTGTGGGTTACCAAGACTATTTTCTGGCGCCGTTGCCGGGGAGCATAGCTCTATTCTTTTAGTCACTTGGGGTTTATATCTGTTGGTCACTATGAAGAACTTGAAAGATCAAAGAACCAAGATTTTTCCGTCAACTACGAGGGGAGGTAAGGAACTGCCATCTAGCTCTACACTTTATTCACCTTCTGTTTTGAGTAAACTTGCGACACCTACACCTGCTATTCATTCTGATATGTTGCATGTTATTGATGATGCCACTTCTGCTTTGCATGATACTTATGATGAAACTACTTCTATGCTTGATACTACTGTGCCACTAGGTGAATTTCTTGATGAACAACTTGCTAGGGTTAGAGAGAATAAAATTATTGAAACTGATAATATTGATGAAAGTGATGATGAAGATTCTCCCCCTCGATATGAATTGCATGTTGTTCCTGAGGGTTATGTTATGGATGAAGAAACTGCTAGAGACTTTCTTGCTTGCAATGATAGATCTGATCTTAAGAAATTATTAGCTAAGCTTAAAGAAAAGTCTTTGAATGCTAGAATGAAATATGACCCTGCTTTTGCTACTTCACCTATCTTTATTACTGATAAGGATTGTGATTTCTCTATCGATCCTGAGTTAATTACTTTGGTTGAATCTGATCCTTTTTATGGCTATGAATCTAAAACTGTTGTGGCACATCTTACTCATGATGAGAAAACTCGCTGTTACTTTGTCCTTAAGTTATTTCTGTTCTCATTAAAGGGTGATGCTAAAACATGGTTTAATTCTCTTGATCATGGATGTGTGCGTAGTCCCCAGGATATGATTTATTACTTCTCTGCTAAATATTTCCCCACTCATAAGAAACAAGCTGCCTTAAGGGAAATATATAATTTTGTGCAAATTGAAGAAGAGAGTCTCCCACAAGCTTGGGGGAGGATTCTCCGATTACTTAATGCTTTGCCTGATCATCCTCTCAAGAAAAATGAAATACTTGATATCTTTTATAATGGACTAACCGATACTTCTAGAGACCACCTGGATAGTTGTGTTGGTTGTGTTTTCAGGGAAAGAACTGTTGATCAAGCTGAATTGCTATTGAATAATATGTTGACTAATGAAAACAATTGGACACTCCCTGAACCAACTCCTAAGCCAACTCCAAAGAAAATGGGTATTCTATTTCTCAGTCCTGAAGATATGCAAGAGGCAAAGAAATCTATGAAAGAAAAAGGTATTAAAGTTGAAGATGTTAAGAATTTACCACCTATTGAAGAAATACATGGTCTTGATAACCCGACATAGGTAGTAAAGGTAAATTCTCTCTATAGATTTGATAAGTGTGAAATTCCATTTACTAAGTTTGCTAGCCAATGCTTGGATGAGTTTGATGACTTTATGGTTAAGCAAGAAAACTTCAATGCTTATGTTGGTAGACGATTGAAACACAATGCTGATATGCTTGAACACTTGAGTGATTATACGGCTAATGTTAAAGGTGAACTTAAACTTATTTGTAAACATGCTTCTATGGTTACCACTCAACTAGAACAAGTACTTAAAGCTCAGAATGATTTGCTCAATGAATTAAACAATAAGAAGAATGATAATGTTGTTAGAGTTATGACTAGAGGTGGCAAAATGACTCAGGAACCCTTGTATCCCGAGGGCCATCCTAAGAGAATTGATCAAGATTCTTAGAGAACTAATGTTGATGCACCTAGTCCTTCTAAGAGGAAGAAAAAGAAAAATGATAGGACTTTGCATGCTTCTAGTGAACCTGTTGTTAACACACTTGAGAATCCCAACGATATTTCTATTTCTGATGCTGAAACACAATCTGGTAATGAACATAAACCTTGTGATAATGTTAATGATGATGTTCATGTTGATGCTCAACTTAGCAATAATAATGATGTAGAAATTGAACCTGTTGTTGGTCTTGATAACCCATAATCAAAGAATCAACGTTATGACAAGAGAGACTTCGTTATTAGGAAGCACGGTAAAGAAAGAGAACCATGGATTCAGAAACCCATGCCTTTTCCTCCTAAACCATCCAAGAAAAAGGATGATGAGGATTTTGAGCGCTTTGCTGAAATGATTAGACCTATCTTTTGGCGTATGCGTTTGACTGATATGCTTAAAATGAATCCTTATGCTAAGTACATGAAAGATATTGTTACAAATAAAAGAAAGATACCGGAAGCTGAAATTTCCACCATGCTTGCTAATTATACCTTTAAGGGTGGGATGCCAAAGAAACTTGGAGATCCAGGACTACCAACTATACCATGCTCCATTAAAAGAAACTATGTTAAAACTGCTTTATGTGATCTTGGAGCCGGTGTTAGTGTTATGCCTCTCTCTTTATATCATAGACTTGATCTGAATAAGTTGACACCTACTGAAATATCTTTGCAACTGGCTGATAAATCAACTACTATACCTGTCGGTATTTGTGAGGATGTGCCTGTTGTGGTTGCAAATATTACTATTTTAATGGACTTTGTTATTCTTGACATTCCCGAGGATGATAGTATGTCTATTATTCTTGGAAGACCCTTTTTGAATACTGCAGGGGCTGTTATTGATTGCAACAAAGGCAATGTCACTTTTCATGTTAATGGTAATGAGCATACATTACACTTTCTGAGGAAACAACCTCAAGCCCACAGTATCAATTCTATTGGAAAATTTTCAACAATTACTATTGGAGGTTTTGAATTTCCTCTTCCTACTGTCAAGAAGAAATATGATATTCTTATTGTTGGGGATGTGCATATCCCCGTTGAGGTAACCTAGTGTTATTCGAAATTTCTGCGGTTTCATGTTATTCGAAATGAGTTTGTTAAGAAGACATGATCAACCTTGTTAGTGGATTCCTTTTGACGAGCATGAGATGGATGAAATTAGAAAGCACAACTCTCTGTACCCTCTTTTTACTTTCTGTTATTGATATTAAATAAACCAAAAATGGTATTTTCTGTCTATTTTCTGAATTATCCATGCAATAAAAAATACCCCAAAAAATAAAAGTTCTCCAAATGCCCTGAAAATTAAATATGATCTTTTCCAGAATATATGGCACTGAGAACATAGCAGGGGGAGCAGGCACGTGCCCACGAGGGTGGAGGGCGCGTCCACCCCCTGGGTGCGCCCCCTGCCTCGTGGACCCCACGTGGGTCCCCTCCACTTATTCCAGCCACCACACACTCCTTCTTCCTCCCAAAAAATCACGAGCCAGCTCAAACCCGAGTTCTTGCTCATCTTGCTGCCATTTTCGATCTCCTTGCTCAAAGCTCCATTCACAAACCTGCTTTGGGGGATTGTTCTTCGGTATGTGACTCCTCCAATGGTCCAATTAGTTTTTGTTCTAGTGATTTATTCATTGCAAATTTTTGCTGCTTAGGTGACCCTGTTCTTGAGCTTGCATGTCAAATTTATGTGGTCAAAAGTAGTTTTAATGCATGATATAGCCTCTAGGCACTTGTAGGAGTAGTTGCTATCAATTTTGTTGAGTATGGTTCACTTTTATTTTAAGTTACTAAAAGTTTCAGAAATTTTCAGAAAAAGATGAAGAGATTTTTTAGGGGCTCATCGAGCCAAAGCTTGAAGGATAAGCAAAGTGAAGAGAATAAGAAGCCCAAGTATAATCTTCCTCACACTGCGGAGGTTCGTCCATGTGAATGGCCTTGTGATGAGTTCTCGAAAGAGGCCGGGATTCATGAAGATTTTTATCATTTGGCTGAGAATGCAGGCCTCACCGCCTTCCTCCACGACTAGCGTGAACAGTACCTCTTACTCACCAACATCTTTGTGCAAAATTTTCATTTCCATGCTAGGAGATCAACACCTTCGGTGGAATTCTATTTATATGATGAGCATAAGGAGATGTCACTTTATGATTTTTGCCGGGTCTGTTTGATACCCTTTGAGGGCAGCATAGAGGAACCACATCGTAATGATGTCGAGGGATTTATTGATATGATTGCAGTAGGGGAAACGAGGAAAGTTTCCGATGCGAGAATCACTAGCATACATTTTCATGTTCTACGTTACTTCGCAATATTTGCTAGTAGATGCTTAATTGGTCGCGGGAACTGTGGGAACCTTAGTGCTCCTGATATTGCTATTTTGCGCCATGCCTTGTCTCATGATACTACTTTCAGCTTAGGCGCTATTGTTGCTAGACGGTTAAATCTGAACCGTACAAAGGGCCCCGTCCTCAGAGGCATCTTTGCCTCGCGCATTGCTGCACACTTTAACATACCTATCAGGCATTATGAGAAAGAGGAAAAGTTGTTGCCTTCTATTTCTCTAGGTTATAAGAGTATGGTATCGCATGAGTTTATTGTTAAGGATAAGAATAAGACACTCAAATATAAATTGATATTTAACAAAAAATATTGTGATTTTATTACCTTGCCTGCGCCCTCTTTGTTTGACATATTTTCAGGTAAGTACCTTGTTCTGCCGGAGGACATTCATGCCTACCGGAGCCAGATGTCAGCTGCAAAGCTGGAGCCACCATCTGACCCTCACCGTCAATCCGTTTACTAGTGGAATCCGAAGGAGATCGCCAGCCAGTGGCAATCTGAGGACCCTTCTCAGTACGACCCCAACTACAGTTTTGATCCATGGGCATAGACCAACTTAGGCCAAAAGCCTAAGCTTGGGGGAGTACTTATTCCTCACCAACATAACAGTCATGTTCACACACTCATGCCAGTTGTCGGTGCTCATACTTTTTCATTGTATCATCCATGCTAGTTTAATTTGTATTTAAGATTTCTTCTTGTGTATTTGAAAAACCTTAAGAAAAACCAAAAAAATAGTTGTAGCTTTTAGCTAGTTTACTTTTCATGCCTGTAGTAGTAGTAATTAAAAAGAAAACCCAAAAATATTTCTCGTTCTTGTTTTGCTTGTTGGGAGCTTTCCCGTGTAAATAGTTTTGTTTTATTTCTCTCTTTTGGGGGTCGAGAGGAGAAGACCATAATTAAAATGTTGAGTGGCTCTTATATGCATTATTGTTGATCTAACAAAGAGCCCAGATTACCTTGTCTTCTCTCTTTAATTGAATGCTTGCAGATTCCAGCTTAGTCCAATGCACGTGCACTATTATTATCCACATTATTCGGTCATGCAAGTGAAAAGCAATAATGAACTGATTGAGATGAGAAAAGTTGGTATGAACTCGACCTCTCTTGTTTTTGTAAATATGATTAGTCCATCATTCCTGATTCAGCCTATTATGAAAGAAACATGTTTGCAATGACAATTAGAGATTATAGTTGCTTATGCCATGCTTAATTAGCTAGGAGTTTATAATGGTTTACCTTGCGTGCCAACATGCTATTAAAATGGTTGTGATGTGGTATGATAGGGTGGTATCCTCCTTTGAATGATTCGAGTGGCTTGACTTGGCACATGTTCACGCATGTAGTTGAAACAAAATCAACATAGCCTCTATGATATTTATGTTCATGGTGCATTATATCCTACTCATGCTTGCATTCGGTGTTGATTAATTTTAATGCATGTTCATGACTGTTGTCGCTCTCTAGCTGGTCACTTCCTAGTCTTTTGCTAGCCTTCACTTGTACTAAGCAGGAATACTGCTTGTGCATCTAATTCCATAAACCCCAAAGTTATTCCATATGAGTCCACCATACCTACCTATATACGGTATCTACCTCTCATTCCAAGTAAATTTGTATGTGCCAAACTCTAAACCTTCAAATAAACATGCTGTTTTGTATGCTCGAATAGCTCATGTATCAACTAGGGTTGTCTGTATCCTCCATGCTAGACGGGTTATTCTCAAGAGGAGTGGACTCCGCTCCTCATTCACGAGAAAATGGCTGGTCACTGGGATGCCCAGTCCCATCATCAAATCAAATCAAAATAATTGCAAACAAAACTCCCCCAGGATTGTTGTTAGTTGGAGGCACCCGTTGTTTCGGGCAAGCCATGGATTGCTGCTTGTTGGTGGTGGGGGAGTATAAACTTTACCATTCTGCTTGGGAATTGCCTATAATGTGTGTAGCATGGAAGATATCGAGATCTCTCGGTTGTTATGTTGACAATGAAAGTATACCACTCAAAATATTATTCATCTCTATTTCAAAACCGAGCTCTGGCACCTCTACAAATCTCTGCTTCCCTCCGCGAAGGGCCTATCCATTTACTTTTATGTTGAGTCATCACCCTCTTATTAAAAAGCACCAGTTGGAGAGCATCGTTGTAGTTTGCATCCATTACTGTTAGTTTACATTGAGTATGACTTGACTGGATCTCTTTTACCATGAATTACAATGTCTAGTCAGTCCTTGATCTTTAAAGGTGCTCTCATTTATGTTTTGCGGTCTCAAAAAGGGCTAGCAAGATACCATCATGTTATATCATATTATGGTTGTTTTGTGAAAGTGTTGTCATCCGAGATTTATTATTATTGCTCGCTAGTTGATTATGCCATTGATATGAGTACACATGAGACCTAAATGTTATTGTGAATATGGTTAGTTCATAATCTTTGCTGCAACTTGAATGCTGGCTTTACATATTTGCAACAACAAGAGCAAACGGAGTTTGTATAAGTTTTTTTTATCACTTTCAGTTTATCAACTAAATTTCTTGAGGACAAGGAAAGGTTCAAGCTTGGGGGAGTTGATACGTCTTCATTGTATCTACTTTTCCAAACACTTTTGCCCTTGTTTTGGACTCTAACTTGCATGATTTGAATGGAACTAACCCGGACTGACGTTGTTTTCAGCAGAATTGCCATGGTGTTATTTTTGTGCAGAAATAAAAGTTCTCGGAATAACCTGAAAATCAACGGAGATTTTTTTTGGAATATATAAAAAATACTGGAAGAAGAATCCACGTCAGGGGGCCCACACCCTATCCACGAGGGTGGGGGCGCGCCCCCTGCCTCGTGGGCCCCCTGACGCTCCACCGACCTCAACTCCAACTCCATATATTCGTGTTCGGGGAGAAAAAAATCAGAGAGAAGGATTTCATTGCATTTTACATACGGAGCCGCCGATAAGCCCTAAACTCTCTCGGGAGGGCTGAGCTGGAGTCCGTTCGGGGCTCCGGAGAGGGGAATCCATTGCCATCATCATCATCAACCTTCCTCCATCACCAATTTCATGATGCTCACCGCCGTGCGTGAGTAATTCCATCGTAGGCTTGCTTGACGGTGATGGGTTGGATGAGATTTATCATGTAATCGAGTTAGTTTTGTTAGGGTTTGATCCCTAGTATCCACTATGTTCTGAGATTGATGTTGCTATGACTTTGCTATGCTTAATGCTTGTCACTAGGGCCCGAGTGCCATGATTTTAGATCTGAACCTATTATGTTTTCATGAATATATGTGAGTTCTTGATCCTATCTTGCAAGTCTATAGTCACCTATTATGTGTTATGATCCGTTAACCCCGAAGTGAGAATAATTGGGACCATTACCGGTGATGACCGTAGTTTGAGGAGTTCATGTATTCACTATGTGTTAATGCTTTGGTCCGGTACTCTATTAAAAGGAGGCCTTAATATCCCTTAGTTTACAATAGGACCCCGCTGCCACAGGAGGGTAGGACAAAAGATGTCATGCAAGCTCTTTTCCATAAGCATGTATGACTATATTCGGAATACATGCCTACATTACATTGATGAACTGGAGCTAGTTTTGTGTCACCCTATGTTATAACTGTTGCATGATCGATCGCATCCGACATAATTCTCCATCGCTGATCCATTGCCTACGAGCTTTTCACATATTGTTCTTCACTCATTTTACTTTTCCGTTGCTACTGTTACAATCACTATAAACCCGAAAATATTACTTTTGCTACCGTTACCACTATTATCATATTACTTTGCTACTAAACACTTTGCTGCAGATATTAAGTTTCCAGGTGTGGTTGAATTGACAACTCGGCTGCTAATACTTGAAAATATTCTTTGGCTCCCCTTGTGTCGAATCAATAAATTTGGGTTGAATACTCTACCCTCGAAAACAGTTGCGATCCCCTATACTTGTTGGTTATCAAGGCCTCCGCGGCAGCATAGCCGACCACGGGAGGCAGGAGCAGGTGGCATGACCGGCGCTGCTTTGGGCGGCTGGAGCAAGAAGGCCAAAGGTTGAAGAAGCACGATGGCGGTTGGAAGGACATCGTATGGTAACTGCAGCTAGAAGCCCTTGGTACGCGTCAACTTAGTAGGCCCACAGGTCAGCTTCTGAAACGGTGCGCCCAGATGTCAGGGGGAGGAATCATTTTTTGGGCAGGTGAAGCTAGAATATTTGATATTGAATACGAAGCACGACATCCATTGGATGGACATCCAACGGCCACTTCTGCTAGAACCGTGTGTTTACTATAAGTTGACAAAGCCTTGCATACGCGTCAACCATTTTTTTAGGGGACGCGTCAACTTAGTAGGCCCACAAGTGTGTGGCAGAGAACATATAGCCCATTTGAGATTTGTAAGAATGTACATCACATTTTTGAATTCTAATGGAATTTACTACAGCCCGTTTACAGTTTGTTAAAAGTAAACCCATTTTCTAGCTAGGACAACGATTAATAATTTCAACAAACCGTTCAAAACAGAATTCAATAAAATTTCCCACATTTTGATGGGATCCGAAATGTTTTTATCCCAAAATTTCTAGTCAGATTAATACAATTTCAATATAAATTTGTATTACATAAAAATCCAACGAAACATTGCACGCGCAACAATTAATGAAATTAAAATTTTCAAAATCCAGAAATAATATTTTATAAAATAATTACATGTTTGGTGCATTTTTTTATAGTTACTGCCCAGTTTTTATAATTACATCCCATTTATTATTTCTTAAAGCCCATTTTCTTGTTAAGCCTAATGCATGCCTCCTAGGAAAGATTTGCAGCCCAGCGGGGCGGAGAATACCAAGTTGACCTTGTCTGGGTATTCCTCAAAAAAAGTATAGCTGGGCTAGCCATTTTAAAGAAATTAATATCTGGGCTGGATATCTGGCCTAGGCTAGACGGGCCACAGCCCGCCCAGTTAATACCCTGCTCTCCTCTGAAGAACAACGAAAACATCGCTCAAGAAAAACTTTGCAGTGCTCACACCTCAAAAAGACAAATACTGCTCGAGCTGCTTGGTGGGTCCCCTGGAGGAAGAAAAAAATATTACGGTTGTATATAATAAGGAGGCACTTGCGTACATGCGGCTATGGCCCTGGTGGGTCCCCACTGTCATCCTCTCCAAGTAAAGTCATCTCCTCATTCCTCATGTCATCGACCATGTTGACAACGCGAGACGGCGGAGCCACGACGAGCGCAACAACTCGAAGGACGACGGAGAGGGCCTCGCGGGCCCTATGGATGGTCTGATACAGCGCCCGCTGCTCATTCGGGAAGCCAGGATCATAGGGCCGCATGTCCGCGATGGCATTGTCGTTCGCTTGTTCACCGATGCTTGTTGAGGAGACGGAGGTTGCAGCACAGGTCCTCCTGCGCTGGTAGCTCTTCTGCCATTAGGGCGTCGAAGTGAGCCGCACCTGCTCTATGGTGAACACGGCATGGACCGGCTTGGACAGTGGCACCGGCTCCTAGTCATAAGCTATGTCCATCGTCTGATTGTTGTCGCTCAGCTCGGTGAGCTCGTTGGCGAGCAAGCATGTCCGGCTGCTGGACCAACCCGCTGCCAAGCACGAGTCTGACTGCCCTGGCCCACCCAAATCGCCTCCCTCGCCCGCACGCGCTTTCCACCTAAAACGGTCAGCGCCGCCCGCCGTGCTTCCTGGTGTAGGCGATTGCTCCGCCTTCAAATAACACAAGTGCCGTCCGTCCGTCTGTCTGCCGCCCACATTAATGATATGCGGTTGCCGAGGCGGCTACTCCGGCGCCACATGCCCATCCCTCCGCCGCCCGTCATTGCTATATAAACTGCTATGTCGGCCATAGCCGCAGTTATCCGCCTCCGTTCCCTTTCTCCTGTCCGCACCACTACTGCCCACCATGGCTTCCTCGCGCTCCAGCGCTCTTTGGGACGGGCGGATGATGGACCACAAGGAGATGGCAGCCATTGTTGCCGACTGCCTGGCCGGTAGGCAGCCGGAGGACGACGACGTCCCAATGGAGAACATGGTAATCGACCATTCGGCGCCAACCCCCTCCTCCGTGCCATCCTTGCCGGTGCATTGCACCATGACAATCGGCGAGGCCCGTGCCCAATACATGGACACGGTAAGGCATAAGCGTGAGGAGCAGTTCCGGGAGGCGCAGGCCGACGCCTCCTACAACCACCATCACCTCCAGGAGCACCTGTAGGCGGAGGAGCAGATCGCCGCGGAGCGGGCGGAGCAGGAGGCGCTGCTCGACTCGTACCGCTCCGCCCGCGAGGGCCGCCTCGGGCGTTGGCGGTACCGCATGCGGGTGGCGGAGGTTGCGGCCGCCTACAAAGAGGGCGATGAAGTGGGCGAGGTGCTGTTTGGCGAGACCAAGGATGAGGCAGAGGACAACGCATGCTCCGACGAGTCCCCCCCTCCGCTAGCGTCGATGAGGCCCTGCTCCGCCGAGGCCCCATGGCGCCAACAACGAGGCAGAGGACACCGCCGGCTCCACCGAGGCCCCGCCTCGCCGGCACCGAGGCGGAGGCCCTACTCCGCCGAGGCCCCGCGGAGCCAACAATGAGGAAGAGGACACCGCCGGCTCTGCCGAGGCCCCGCTGAGGGAGTCCTGGACTAAGGGGTCCTCGGGCGTCCAGCCTGTTATCCATGGGCCAGACTGATGGGCTGTGAAGACATGAAGGCCGAAGACTACATTGTGTCCAGATTGGACTCTACTTCACGTGGAAGGCAAGCTTGGTGACCGAAGATTCCTTCTTATGTAACCGACTCCATGTAAACCCTAGATCCCCTCGGTCTCTACATAAAACCGAAGGGGATAGTCCGGAAAGGACACTACATATACTCATTAGCATATTCAAAGGCTAGACTTCTAGGGTTTAGCCATTACGATCTCGTGGTAGATCCACTCTTGTAATACTCATATTCATCAAGATCAATCAAGTAGGAAGTAGGGTATTACCTCCATAGAGAGGGCCCAAACCTGGGTAAACATCGTGTCCCCTGTCTCCTGTTACCATCGACCCTAGACGCATAGTTCGGGACCCCCTACCCGAGATCCGCCGGTTTTGACACCAACATTGGTGCTTTCATTGAGAGTTCCACTGTGTCGTCTACAAAAGGTTCGATGGCCCCTTCAATCGTCAATAATGGCGTTGTCCAAGGACGAACTTCCCCCCCACACCCGGACAGATCTTCGTATTAGGCGGCTTCATACTGTTGGCCAACTCGCTTGGCCATCTAGGGCAGATCGACAGCTACGCCCCTGGCCATCAGGTCGGATTCGGAAGCTTGAACTACGTCACGGATATCCGTGGAGACTCGATCTTCGAGGGATTTGAGCCCGCGGCGATCGCTCCCCCTCATCCCGATGAACGTGACTTAAATCTGCCATCGGATCACACCGAGGAGATGGTTCCTGCGGCTGCAACGACCTTAGAGCCGAAGCAGATCGAGCCATCCGAGGCCTCAGAGTCTGCGGCGTTGGAGCCACGCATGGACTCGACGCCCTGCAATATCCCCTTTAACGGAACTTTGGGTGACGTGCTAAAATCTTTAAAGAATTTGTCCTTGGAGAAGGACTCACAGCCGAACTATGTCCGGTTTGAGCTGGAGACGGATGATGAGGAATCTTGCTTCCCACCCGCCACCCACTTCATAGCCACCGTTGATGATTTAACCGACATGCTTGACTATGGCTCCGAAGGCATCGACGGTATGGATGACGATGCCGAGAAGGAGCAAGGCCAAGACCCGCCATTCACTGGACGTTGGATGGCTACCTCTTCGTATGACGTTTACATGGTTGATACACCTAAAGGATCTGGCGACGACAAAGAAGAGCTAGATGCGAATAAAACCTCCGAGACACAGTCCAAGCACCGGCAGCCCAAGCGGCGCCCCAAACCCCGCCGCTCAAAGGACGGAAACACTGGCACCTGAGAAAATAGTACTCCGGGCGAGGCAGAAAACAATGAAGATCCTGTCGGGGCTACATCCGAACAGGAACACGATAGCAGGCAAGACAACCCTGACGAACAGGCCATAGAAGATGACTCGGAGGATGATAGCTATCGTCCACCCTCCGAGGAGGAGACAAGCCTTGGCAACAAAGACTTCATCATGCCTGAGGATCCTCTCGAATAGGAGCGCTTTAAACTTCAGCTCATACCCACTGCAAGGAGCCTGAAAAAGAAACAACAGCAGCTTCAAGCTGAACAAGACCTGCTCATCGATAGATGGACTGACGTCCTGATAGCTGAGGAATACGGCCTCAACCGCCTAGCCAATAGCTATCTGAAACACAGACTGCTACCTCAATTCGATGAGGAGGCGCTGGAGCACATATCTCCCTCGCGTAGTGCGGACCGACCACCACGTGGTCGGGACAGAGCAGCTGAACGGCCACCCCACGGTCGGGATAAAGTAGCAACTCAGGCCAAACAACAGAACGCCCCACCACCCTGCCAAAATAGGGACGGAAGAGTCCGGAGTCATATGTACGACCTCCGACAGACTCTGGACAGTAGAGCAGGACACGCAAGATCGATCTACGGATCGCGAGGACATGCCTCGAAGCACGACGATGGCTACCTATTCGGACGTGACAAACCTAACCACGCTCGGGCCGAACGCCGCAGACGAACTCCATCAGAGATCCACCATGATGCGGCCCGGTATAGAGGTGTCGCACACCCGCTCTGCTTCACAGATGAAGTACTAGATCATGAATTCCCCGAGGGGTTCAAGCCCGTCAATATCGAATCATACGACGGCACAACCGATCCCGTAGTATGGATCGAGGATTTCATTCTCCACATCCACATGGCCCGAGGAGACGACCTCCACGCCATCATATACCTCCCATTAAAGCTCAAAGGACCAGCTCGGCACTGGTTAAATAGCCTGCCTGAGAACTCCATCGACAACTGGGAGGACTTGGAAGAGGCTTTCCTCGACAACTTCCAAGGAACTTATGTCCGGCCACCAGATGCCGATGACCTAAGCCACATAGTTCAACAACCTGGAGAATCGGCCAGAAAATTCTGGACTAGGTTCTTAACCAAAAAGAACCAGATCGTCGACTGTCCGGATGCCGAGGCCCAAGTAGCCTTCAAACACAGCATCCATGACGAATGGCTAGCACGCCACCTCGGACAAGAAAAGCCAAAGTCAATGGCAGTCCTTACGGCACTCATGACCCGCTTTTGCGCAGGCGAGGACAGCTGGTTGGCTCATACCAAAAACACAGCCAGCGAGGCAGGCCCCCACAGAGGCCAAGAATAGCACCGGCAGGCTCCGGCATAATAGACACAAACGCAGAAGCAATGGCAACAACACCGAGGACACCACAGTCAATGCCGGATTCAGTGGCTCCAAGTTCGGCCAATGGAAGAAACTCTACAAAAGAAACAACGAAGGACCTTCCAGCCTGGACCGCATACTTGACCGTCCGTGCCAAATTCACGGCACCCTGGATAAGCAAGCCAATCATACCAACATGGATTGTTGGGTCTTCAAGCAGGCTGGCAAGTTAAATGCCGAAAACAAAGAAAAGAGATCACAAAGTGAGGACGAGGATGAAGAGCCTCGGCAGCCGAACACTGGGGGACAGAAGAAATCCCCCCCCCCCAAATCAAAACGATGAACATGATATACGCCACGCACATCCCCAGAAAGGAGTGCAAACGAGCACTCAGGGACGTCTACGCGATAGAGCCAGTCGCCCCAAAATTCAATCCATGGTCTTCATTTCCGATCACCCTCGATCGACGAGATCATCCGACTAGTATCCGCCATGGCGGTTTTGCCGCACTAGTCCTCGACCCAATCATCGACGAATTCCACCTAACACGAGTTCTAATGGATGGTGGAAGCAGCCTCAACCTGCTGTACCAGGATACAGTACGGAAGATGGGCATTAATCCCTCACGAATCAAACCAACAAAGACTACCTTTAAAGGAGTCATACCAGGTGTAGAGGCCTGCTGTACGGGCTCAATCATGCTAGAGGTAGTCTTTGGTTCTCCGGACAACTTCCGAAGCGAAGAGTTAATCTTCGATATCGTCCCCTTCCGTAGCGGCTACCACGCATTGCTCGAACGAACCGTGTTTGCTAGATTTAACGCAATGCCACACTATGCTTATCTCAAGCTCAAGATGCCCGGTCCATGCAGCATCATAACAGTCAATGGCAATACGGAACGCTCCCTCCGAACAGAGGAGCAAACCGCCGCCCTAGCAGCAGAAGTACAGAGCAGCCTTCTCAAGTAGCATTATAATCCAGTTGCCGAGCCCCTGGACACCGTCAAGCTGGTCCGGACTACACTGCAATAGGACAGCATGGCTCGTCAAGAGCTCGACTAGCAATTCGGCCTCCGTCCCAGCCCCAATGAGGTAGTGGCATCCGTACCACGCGTACACAATTACGCACGCAAAATTCCATGGACATCGACGGAGGCACGAGATAACCCAGGGTCTACAATTCGGCCAGACCAATCCCAGACACACATACCTCTACTTCTTTTTCTTGTTTCAGGCACATTTTTCCGCAAGCCTGATGTCAAGTCCTTTAGTAGGACTGAAATACAACGGAGGCAAGCAACGCAGGTGTGTAGGGTAACCTGTATACGTTCTTCTTGACGGTACTCATACTTATTTCTTAGGACCCGCATGCTGCACCCTATCGATTCCGGCATGTTAAAAGGCTGGATACTTCTTGCACCATCTGTACAAGATACGCGTCGACGTATCCATCTAATTATAATAAAAATGGTTCATGGCCCAGTTCTTGTGGTTTTTGCTTCTTACTTCGTTTTTATTTCGATCTGCTTATTTGTTGCATCAACACTCTTTTACGTTCAATATTCGCCAGGGGCTACCTATGGCCCCATAATACGGCAGCACAGTCCGAACACTTCTTATATAAGTTCGGCACCCCGAGTTTAGCATTATATGCATTGGCTCTGAATCATGTCTTTGGTCAATAGTTGGGTTGCCCGGCTCCTGTGCTTGCTACCCTATGTTCCGCTCCATCGGCTAGGGTAGTAAAGGGAGAACTACTGTGATTGTGCCCTGGTTTTGACCAGACGAGCACCTCAGTAGAGAAAGCCGAAAACTGACTGTCATGATGTGGCGAGAGTCGGTTAGCTACTCGTGGGTTACAAATCGTTGGAGATTTTTTCCGCGTTACGCGAGAGATCGGCACTTCCCGATCAGATGCTGACAGTACTCTGGCTTAAACCAGGGGCTGCGCCCATGCTTTATTATGAAACTCCTATGGCTAAGTGAAGGCGTTAAAGCCATAAAGTCTGATTGCCTTGTTCGTTGCACTAAACAACTCCTTCAAGGACCATGTAATTGGATCAAGATTGTTTAGATCCCATCCCGAACACGTCCATACTATCTACGTGAGGGCAGAAGCCGACGACTGGCCAACCCTCAAATTACACACAACAGGGCCGTACAGGAGGAAACAATTCAAAGCATAATAACATTACATTACAAAAACTGGCTTTGTTCCCATAGTACAATACAAAGGCAACATGAATACATTTATTCAAACACAATGTCCTTCGAACATTGTGCCGCTACAAGTCAAGACCCTTCCACGACATCATCGAAATACCGCTCGGGTGTGCGGTGCTCCTTACCCTCCGGCGGCCCGCTGGTGACTTCAACAGCTTTCATATTCGCCCACCACATCTTGCAACGAGCGAAGGCCATACAGGCACCTTCAATACAGATGGAGCGCTTGATAACGTCCAGCCAAGGACAGGCATCCACCACCCGCCTCACGAGTCCGAAGTAGCTGCTAGGCATAGCTTCGGCTGGCCACAGCTGGATTATCAAATCCTTAATGGCTAGTTCGGCCACCCTATGCAGCTCCACCAGTTGTTTCAGCTGATCGGTGAAGGGCACGGGATGCTCTGGTGCCGCATACTGTGACCAGAAGAGCCTCACCGAAGAACCCCCTCCTTCGGCTCGATAAAACTCCACGCCGTTTGATACACTGCGTGGCAAATCCACAAAAGCCCCTGGGGAACTCCGAACCTGGGTTAGTAAAAGGAACTTCTTCTCCCCATACTTGCTTTGCATCTTAAATGCCTTACCCGCTGTGATCTTCTTGGCCTCCTGGATCTCCAGGAGGGCGGCCCGGGCCTCATTCCGTGCGGTCTCCACGCTCTGAAGAGCCTTGGAGAGCTCGGTCCCTCGAACCGATGCATCATGCTCCAAGGTCTCGCATTTTTTCACTGCATCCTGGAGCTCCTGGTGGACTTCTTTGACCCGGGCCTTTAGCTTCTTACGGGTGGCCTGCTGCTGGACAGCCTCCTCCTCAGCCTCGCCCAGGGCCTTCCTCAGGGCCTCGACCTCGGTCGCGGCTTCTGGACATATCATAATACCGCCGTCAATATATAGCGCTTATCCTTTCCCGAACATATAGCAAGTCATTCCTCACCTTGCTTCTCCTGGAGCCAAACCTTAACCTCGCCGATCTCGTTCTCGGTCCGCTCCAGCCTCAGCTTCAGCTCGGAGACCTCGTCAGCATGCGAAGTCACGGCCAATAGGGACGCCTGCTTATCGATACATATTCAGTCAGCCTCTTATAATAAAGGATTGATCCCCTGTCCAGTTCTCCTCACCGAACATCGGACAACGTCTTAGGGGCTACGGACTATACGGGGTTTTTCTTTCTTACCTCGAAACCTGTTAATAGGTTGCTGCAGGCTTCATTCAGTCTGCTCTTGGCGGACTGAACCTTCTCAATCACTGCACCCATAAGGATACGGTGCTCGTCCATGACGGAGGCGCTTCGTAGCACCCCCATCAGGTCATCTGGCGCTCCTGGATGGACAGGAGCCACTGATGGAGGCGACGCACCCTCCTCCTTCAAAGGGGGCTGCTCGCCCAACTCTGGGGCCATATTGGTCTCCGGAATCGTATCCGACTGAGGGCCGAACTGGATACGACCCTCTTTGCCAGTCTCCATGGGGATTGACTCCCCCGTGTGTCCGGCAGTGGAGGTCCCGCCTTGTGGCGCCTCCCGGACAAGGTCTTGGGCTCCTCCCTTCGGAGTGGTCCTCTGGGATAACACTTCGGTATCGTCCCTGGCCCCGGGGGAGTAAGCAGGCGGTGGCGACATGCTCGCCATCTCCGACGGAGCCAACGAACCTCCAGATGAGGATCGCTAGATAAGGTCATGGGCCGGACTGCAATAGTGTGGATTAAACATGTTAGAATAATAAAAAGAAAGGGCTGGATGTGCGCATAAATAAGCCATGTCACTAACGATGCGGCCCGGGGCCTAGTACGGGGGCGATGATCCGGGCTACTATCAACGTCACGGTGTCGACCGCTGGGGCGCCCTTCCCCTTTTTGGGCGCTTTCGCCTCCAGATGTGCCGAGGCCACCCTCTTCTTCTTCTCCTCGGGAGGAGGATTGTTTTCCTCCTCCTCCTCTTCCTCGCTGTTGTCCTCAGGGACAGAGGAATGGGCCTCGTCGTCTTCGGACGTCGCGTCCGAAGTGCCCTTGCGACGGGGGCCACTCTTGGCCCCCTTGGCCTTCTTCTTGGCCTTCTTTTTCGGCTCCGGCACCAGCATCTTTCCCAGGCGCGGGATGGCTGGTTCTTCGGGCAACGGAGCCGGACACTGGATCCGCTTCGCCCTCTCCACCCAGTCCCGAGGGAACAATACTATGATCTCAGACATCATCTTCGAAACATTGGGAATACATTAAAAGTAACATACCTCGCTGGCGGAGCGGTTACAATTGTGACCACGGTCTGAGTCCGTGGCCGGTGGCTTCTCGTTGCCCTTAAAGAGCAACTTCCAGGCCCCTTTTTGAGAAGTATCAAAGAGCCTTTTCAGGGTCTAGTGCTTCTTCGAATTGAACTCCCATAAAGGGTGGCTTCGGCGCTAGCACGGAAGAATCCGGCGGACCAGCATCACCTGGATAATGTCAATGAGCTTGACATCCTTGGTCACCATGCTTTGAACGCGCGTCTGCAGCGCTATCAGCTCGTCAGGTGAACACCAGTACGGACTCTTCTCGACCCAGGAGGTGAGTCGCATGGGAGCACTAGAGCGGAATTCGGCAGTTGCGGCCCAGTTGGTGCCACGAGGTTCTGTGACGTATAACCTCTGCTTCTGACATTCCTTTACTGTCTCCACAAAGGTGCCTTTGGGCCAGGAGACGTTGGATAGCTTGCTCACCATGGCCCCTCCGCACTCCGCGTGCTGGCCATCCACCACCTTCGGCTTCACATTGAAGACTTTGAGCCACAGCCTGAACTGGGGATGGATGCGGAGGAAGGCTTCGCACACGACGATAAACGCTGAGATGTTGAGGAAGGAATTCGGGGACAGATCATGGAAATCTATCCCGTAATAGTACATCAGCCCGTGGACGAAAGGGTGGAGTGGAAACCCTAGCCCGTGGAAGAAATGGGGGATGAATACTACCCTCTCTGTGGGCTCCGGCGTGGGGACGACTTGTCCCTCGGCTGGCAGACGATGGGCGATCTCCTTCGCCAAATATCCGGCCGCCCGGAGCTTAGTAATGTCCTCCTCCTTGACAGAGGAGACCATCCACTTGCCCTGACTGCCAAATCCGGACATGGTTGTTCGAGTGGAAAGGAGATGAAAACTTGGGCGCTGGAGCTTGAGATCGGAAAGGCGGACACGGAGAGAGAGCGTGAGGAGAGGAAGAGGGAGTCCTTATCCCTTTATAAAGGCAGCAAATATTAAGCGCCTCCTCACTCGCCTTAGGATTCGCCTGTTCCCTAGGGCTGTATGAACGGCACGTTTGAGTTACCCATGCCCGCATTAATGAGAATCCCGCAATAAGGGGCACGATCTCTGTTTTGACAAGACGTGCCAATAGCAACCGCGTCTCAAAGCATGGAATGGCAGAAGAAAAACAGTTCGAAATTATAACCGGACAAACGTGATGTCATGTTGGAAAAAACCTGTCAACAGATTAGATTCGTGCAAATATTATATTCTCTCTGCAGTTGTGTATGGTGTGCGTACAGGTCTGGATACTATCATTGCATTCGAAGACTGTCTTGGAGTTCGGAGAAAGGGGAACCAGACTTGCAATTTCGAAGACAATATGCACGCCGGACTCCTCGTCATTGAAAGCCAGGTTCAGGGGCTACTAAGGGAGTCCTGGACTAAGGCGTCCTCGGGCGTCCGGCCTGTTATCCATGGGCCGGACTGATGGGCTGTGAAGACATGAAGGCCGAAGACTGCACTGTGTCCGGATTGGACTCTACTTCGCGTAGAAGGCAAGCTTGGCGACCGAAGATTCCTTCTTATGTAACCGACTCCATGTAAACCCTAGATCCCCTCGGTGTCTATATAAACCGAAGGGGATAGTCCAGAAAGGACACTACATATACTCATTACCATATTCATAGGCTAGACTTCTTGGGTTTAGCCATTATGATCTCGTGGTAGATCCACTCTTGTAATACTCATATTCATCAAGATCAATCAAGCAGGAAGTAGGGTATTACCTCCATAGAGAGGGCCCGAACCTGGGTAAACATCGTGTCCCCTGTCTCCTGTTACCATCGACCCTAGACGCACAGTTCGGGACCCCCTACCCGAGATCTGCCAGTTTTGACACCGACACCCGCCCCGCTGGCACCGAGGCGGAGGCCCTAGTCCATCGAGGCCCCGCCCCGCCAGCAACGAGGCAGAGGACATCGCCGGCTCAGCCGAGGTCCCACCCTGCCGGCAACGAGGGGGAGGATTTCCCCCGCTCCGCCGAGGCGCCGCCCCGCCGGCAACGAGATAGAGGACATCGCCGGCTCCGTCGAGGCCCCGCCCCGCTGCCAACGAGGCCGCCCGACGCAGAAAATGAGCAAGAGTAGAACACGGTAGGTCGCCGCCGCTCGGCTCCAAGTAAGGCTACCGCTGCTACCCTCAGGTTGAAGCCAAGCTAGGCAGGTTGACCATTGACAGCCTATTAGCTTCTTGGCGGCGACGTGGAGTTGGAGAAGCTTCTGTTCGGCTCAGCTAGACAAGGGTGCTACGGTTAATTAATTATACCTCCAACGCACCCCTTTTTAGTTGAAGAATGTATGAAATGTAATGGAATCCAGCATGTTTATATGAAATTCGGTTGTGTATGAATGAATTTAGTTTTATTTGTTTGAATTCTTGTATCACTGGCATTGGATGAACATGGAAAACAATACGTACTAGCATTATTCCCAGGGTGATCACCTCGTTTGCAGCAGTTTCACGTGTACTCCCTTCGGTCCTTTTTCGTCTGCATATAAGTTTTGTCTGAAGTCAAAGTATCTCTACTTTGACCAATCTTATAGAAAAAAGTATTGACATTCACAATGTAAAATCAATTGACTTGAAAGAAATCTAATATGCGAAGTAAAAAAGGAACATAGGGAGTACAAAATTTAGCGTTCTTGTACATTGCAATCAACACACAGGCCTGGCAATTCATAGAGAACATTCAAAAGAATCGATGATTATGCATCTCAGTGATTCATATGTCAGAGCCAATATTTACTTCACAACTAAAGAATAAAGAAAAATTGATCGATGCTGCTAATAGCAAAGGGCGTCCCATTCGAAAATATCAAACACATGTCTTCTTGCTAACATCAATGAGCAAAGTTTGACAAGTTTGTCCCAATCCAAAATGTCAAATGCATGTCATTTTGCGTACATCAATGAGCAAACTTTGACAAGGTTTTCCCATTCCAAAATATCAAATGCCTACGATTGTGGAATGGGCAGCGTTTGCCATCAGTTCAGACATTGACATGGCACCTTGTGCTAAATAAACCAGCTGTTCTTTTTGTGCAGTTCCACCAAAATCAACCAAATTCATGCGTAGCTTGTATGATTTCGCCTTTATATGTTGCAATGCCTTGAACATATCGGCACCTCCTTTCTTGTGGTGGAAATGAATGATTCAAGAATATTCGATGTATTCGTGAACATTTTGTGCAGTCCTCGTTGAAATCAAGCTGAGCACCCCTGTTTGCATAAATACAAAAAAAGTGATTAGTATAAAGCAAACTGTACTATGATTTGATAGTTTAAACAGTCAACCTACATGATCCATGCAGAGCACACATTTAAAAAAATGGAACTCGCCGGAAGGAATCGTAAAACAACATTGTACTGGACATCACAGCAACAAAGATGGAGACCCGTGTGTCCTTCTGAGCTGAAGTTAGTTTGTTCTTGTGGGCAATAATATAACCATCCTTCAACTGCTCCCTTCTTAAGAAGATAGGCTTGGCTTCTTTATCCTGGCATAATCAAAACTACGCACTTCACGTACTCCATATTCTGCTTCAGAGGAGGATGATCCTATTGTGCAAAGACAAGAGAACAACTAAATGCTAGCATCCTTGTTTGTCGAAAAAAGGAGAGGAAATATTTAAAACAACACATATGAAGCACTTCTCAAGGACAATGCCACTTTCTCATGACAGTATCTAAACAATAGCACAACACCAATAGAGATGACATAGCTCAATCATATGGATGAAATCCATTGGCGAGTACCAACCTTTGTCAGGAGGCTTATTGTGTAGAGCATACAAATCAAGCACTTCTCCGGAACCATCTGTTGTTATCTACTGTGGTTGCCATGCTTACTATATACTCCTTGATTAGTTTAATGTTTCCAACATCTTCTTGTGCAATTCCACTAAAATATATGGTATCTTCAAAGAAGATCCCTGTTTGCACAAGTAGAGATAATTACATATTACATTAAGAGTGGCATCAAATCAGTGGCAAAACAATTTCTCGTTCCAGCCATAGCAATAAATTAAGATGCAAAACTATATCATTACTTGTGTCATCACAGTTCCAGTGCTTCATTACAGCACCGGGAGTTGATTTTTTTTCTTCTGCTTGTTCTTCCCCTTCATCACTTGGTTCAATAACAGACAAGCTTCGCCTTCAATGTAAGATTTGGCATGTCAATTAGGGAGCACAAGTATAGCACTAAACAGCGACATTAATTTTCAGATGAAAGCAGCAAAATACAGGCCAACAGTTGTGAAATATCCTTATCTTACCTCAATGGGATATTATGGTGCACATACAGATTGGAAGTCTTGTCTCCATTTGTGCACTTCCCTAAAATCAAGCAACATTAGCATACAAGTAGCACAACGTATGAAAGCACACTGCACAATCATGTGAAAGAAGGCTAGTACTAACCTCTCATGATGCAGAATTCAAACAACTCACAAGAAGAAGATCTGAACCAAATGTGCCAACATGGATAGGAAGTAAGATCTCCTCTTGTGCAGTTCCACTAAGATCAAGCAACGTTGTCGGTGTGACATTTTGGTTGAACTACACAAAACACTCTTAAAACAAAAGTGTTTTGCGCAGTGCAACAAAAGGTCACAATAGCAACCAGGTGAAGTAGATAACCCTGTTTACACAGAGGTGCAAAGGAAATAACTAGTGGTCAATAACATTGGATGACACAGAAGCCAACAAGAAGAAGCATCAAACTTATCTAAATGGGAAAGAAAGCAAGGCAGTAGCATTTCTCAAACGGTGGCATTGATTAATATTAACAGAGAGATTATATTAACAATAAAATTCATTAAACATGTAATTTGCTTTTAACTGTGGCATTGCATCAATTTTCCTGTGGCATTATTAGAGGGTGTTTGTTTACAGGGACATTTTGGTGTAGGGACTAAAAAAGTCTGTGTCAGTCCCATCTAAACCAAACAGGAGGGACTTTTAGGGACTAAAGAAAGAAGACCCCGAGGGAGAGTCTTTTTGGCACTTTTTCCAATAGTTTCCCCTGCCCCGCATCGCAGCTTGTCTCTATTAGTTCATTACTAGGGGTAACATGGTCTTTTAGCATGTCATTTAATAACCTCTAGTCCATGTTTAGTCCCTGGAACCAATCAGGTAGAGACTAGGGAGTTTTTAACCAAACAGGGCCTTAGATTAACAACAACTAAAGAGTTGCACGGGACAATGGACGCACCAGCACCATGTGCATCTACTAATGTATGAAGGGGTGATGCACAGTCTATTGCAACAAAGAACAAAAACAACCAAGGAGCATATTTGTGTTGGTCCCAGTTTTGTTATCTTTAGACACCTTTCCCTATGTGAGCGCAGCAAATCTAGTCCTGCTCAAACTCAATAGCCTTGTCCCCCAAAACAAAAGATTAGTTTGTTACAGATGTGCGTACTGCATTTGTCATTGTTTCCCCTTTAACGTAGGTGCTGGATAGCCAGTCTTTACTAGTACTTTCCCCCTTCCTTTCCTCTTTGAACCATGTCCTAGATTCATGCTATACAACTTTCCCCACTACTTTCCTGTTTGATCCAACACCTAGATTCGAGTGTAGAAGAAGAAAAAGCCCACATGCGGCTAGAGCAATGCATGTGGAATAAGTAAATTATACCTTAAGGTTCTTGGGGTGTGGTTTGGTGGGCGACCGGAGGCCGTTCGGCCCACACTATGTATAGCGGCGAGGAAGATGGGGTCGGAGGCCCTCCCGCGCCGCCGCTGGGTGAAAGAGAACAACTGCGCCAGTAGTGGATTCCCTCCCTCGCTGACGGCGACAGTGTTAAGCCTTCTTCCCTTCCCGGCGGACGAATCATGTCGGCTTTTGGCCAGCAGTGAGGGGAGAGAGAGAGAGGCCAACGAAGTCTTGTTTAGATCTGGAGAGGGTGAGACTGTGAAGAGAGAAACTACAAGCGCTGAGGCTCCAGCGTGTATATATATACTGGAGAGAGTGTGAAGAGTGCAAACTCTAGAAAACAAGCGCCGAGGCTGCAGCGTATATGTGATGAGGTGATTATACGGTCACTACGAGATCGTATAGCTCCGTATCCATCCATTTTGACTAGTCAAAGAATCCTCATGGCACCGCCCCAGATCACTTTCTCTCTCTATCATGCGGGGCCTACCTGTCATTGGGTGGAAGAAAGAAGTCGAACAAAAACAAAATTATGCTCAAGTGTAGTTATCGAAACCGAGACCTCAAGTTTGATGAGCGAACAGGCTAACCAGCTACACCACCCCCATGTTATGTTTAACGAGAGGAAAATAACCTTTAAGACATTCCTGCATTCGTGTGACAAGCATGTCGTGTTTTTTTGCATGGGAGTCATTGGGATTTATCATAATTGCATCATGTGGCTTTGGGGGTAAGGTCTTTTGGGATTTAAAGCAGTGTTGGTAGTACATAAATAATGCAGCCTTAGTCACCTTACTTTTCTCCACATAGTACGTTGGGTCCCACCAATTAGAGGGTGAAACAAACAAATTAATAAGAAAAATTAAAAGCGCCAGCGGTGTATCTTACCTCACACATCTCGCTACTGCTCGTGAACACTGTCCAATTGATCCCTCTATTCGTTCACATACTATTTTAAGTGAATCCTTATTATAACATGCACACAATTTTGGGCACTTGTATTCGCCCTAAGTTAGTGTGCCACTGTATCTCGTACTACTCCCTCCGTCTAGGTGTAATAAGTTACGTTAGAAGGTGCAGCGGGACCAAGGTGCAAGCAGATTTTTTTTTCGAAACGAGGTGCAAGAAGATTGGAGGAGAAGGAGAAACTTGACCGGTCCTTCCTCCAATCAAAGCCCTGATTTCTGTCTCTAAATGCAACAATTAATCACAATAACTAAGAGATGTCGTTTTAGCTACCATGCAGGGCCACGTATTAACTCGCATGCATCAACACGTAGTTGTGCTCCATGCATTGGGTTTCCGGGGGAGATAACAAGGCAGAGTAAGGAGCGTTTGGTTACATTGCTAGGCTGGTCATAGTGGTGAGTAACTTGGACTAGTAACATTCATATGTTACATTCATATGTTACTAGTCTATGTTACTACTTTCATAGTAGGTAGTAACATATGGATGGTAACATGCAAGTATTCATTAATTGAGATATAGACTCATTTTACCTCTTCGTGTGTGTGTGTGTGTGCGTGTGTGTGTTTAACAACATGTGTGTGTTAGACTAGTCACAGTGGGGAGTAACTTAGAATAGTAACATGCATATGTTACTAGTCTATGTTACTACCTCCATAGTGGGTAGTAACATATGTATTGTGTCATGCATCACTGCATATATTACGTTGTAGACTCATCTTTTCTTTATATGTGTGATGTTACAGTAACTAGATATGTTACCACGTGCCTCTCTTTCTTCATTTATTATATGCCACATCATCTATTTTGCCTAGATAAGTATGATGTTACCACCTATGTTACTCCCACTATGGGTAGTCTTAGAGAGAGCGACACATCGACCTACTCCTACAGAGAGATGGTGTGTAGTGTATGATTTAGCCGCGAGAGTTGGTGCATCCTCTTGTTTCCGGGCGTCCGGTCGGGATAGGCGGGACAGCTGCCATGCCCGCGTGCGCTTCCCTCCTGAAATGGCCAGCGCCGCTCCAAAGAATCGGTGCCGCATTCATGCCCGGGCAGAGCGGACGCGACCTATCACTGGCACCTGTGTTGAAGGAATAAGCGGATTCAAGAGTGATGGTTGCTTCGCCCGTCCAACTTACTGCTAGGTCTATGTGATTTGACAGCTCATTGGTCATTATTACTGAGGTGGTAGGACTGCTAGATGTCCCACGCTTTCGGCGAAAGGAGGTACTACTAGATTACAATTTTCTCCATTCTCAGTGGAGGAGTGCGAGAGCAGTGAACACACGCAGGCTCAGTGATTACATGGCCCACCTCACACTATCACCATATTTTATGGACACCATGGGACACCTAACTCTTTACATAGTACTAGTATAGTACGTACTGTAATTTATCAGTGAGATAAATTTGTACAATGCTATGAAGCTTCCAGCTTCTGTTTCATGTATCTTGCGTCCAAGGTTGCCCGTTGCAACATTTCATCAAATACAAAGGAGACTAACATGCATGCTATTGCATCTCAATGATTGACAGATCATAGCCAATATGTACTCCCTCCGTTCCAAAATAAGTGTCTCAACTTTATGCAAACTTTAGTACAAAGTTGTACTACTACTAAAGTTGACACTTATTTTGGAACAGAGAAAACTAAAGAAAAATACGATCCATGTAGTCCCTAGCCCTTGAACCGTAAACCCTAACCAGGCTTTAATTTGCTGGCAACGTTGGAGCTTCCGAAGAAATGAATTTTGTAACCCTTTGACCATCGGATCATTTTGTGCAGTTTCACCAAAATCGAGATGAGCATCCCTGTGGCAAAGAAATTGAAGAAGCGTGATTAGAATAAGATTATTGGGACTAGTTGATGAGACATAAACTCATCACAAATACAGTACGTAGAAGCCAGTAGAGGTATGTGTGGGGCAAAGAAGTAGAGAAATATCCACATGGAGTGATGTGGGCAGCTGGAGCAGTGGCGCAAGCCGGCTGTAAAGGGAGTTGTACTTTAGGGATGTCGGGACATAGCTCAACCTAGAGGAGGTCGGTGGGAGGAGGCAACTACCCACGTCACGGAAGTGAGCAATGGACGAAGGCAACCTCACCGGCTTGTGAGAGAGAACGGCGGGGACCCCTGATCGGGACGTGCCGACATTGGGTTTTCGCCGTCGGCGACGGCGACCGCATGTACACTAAAAGCATCCACCCTTCCCCCAGCGGACATGCATGGGGCTATTTGGTTTGTGACCTAACTTTGCCAAAGATTGACACACCTAAGGTTAGGCAAGTTTGACCAACTTAGGTGAGTGTTTGGTTCAAGCCATACCTTAGGCAAGCCACACTTGGACCCCACATGGCATACACACAAAAAGTGTGGTAAGATTCCCTTAGGCTTGCCAACTTGTGGCTCTCATTTTGATGAACTAACCTTAGTCAAGTTTGGCAAAAATGTGTGGCAAAGTGTGGCAATGCTAGTCCTAAAACCAAATAGCCCCGTGATCCACCGGGATGTTACAGATGTGGCCACAGTCGTTTTGTGCGAGAGAGTGTGAAGACTGAAGAGAGCAACCCCAGCAAGCAACCGTGTAGGCTCATCCTGCCTACTAAAGGACATATATTCCAAACAATATGATAATCTCTCTAACCAAGCTATGGACGAGGAGTAAATGGAGGGAGTAGTAAAATTTTCTCCTCATCCCGCAAGCCACCGCGCGCGTGGGTGAGGGAGCAGGCGTAAAGGCGTACTAGTAAGCAAGCTTCACCTCATCCTGCGAGCCACTGCGCTCGTGGGCGGGGGAGACGGCGTACTAAGCAAGCTTCTCCTCGTTCTGCGAGTTGATGAGACACATCAAAAGTACTCCAGTGTATAGACCCTTGCCTCTAAGGTAGGCCCCACATGGTTTGCCTCTTTTTTAACATAATGCGTCAAGTCGAAATTTGTTTGTTCACCCGTGGTAGACGATCCTCCATCAAATGGACAACCATTACACGTGTCAAATTACCACGTGGGCTGCCTTTTCGTACAGAAATGAGCTCCACCGTGTACCCACATGGATGTGGTTGGGAAAGAGACGGGAGTACGTGCGCCGTGCGTGCACCTCTTCTCTTCGTGCACGTCCCCCACCTACGTGTGTGTGAGAGAGAGATACAAACCTAGAAAGATGGTGTGTGCGTTTGTGACTGTTTTTTGTTTGGGGGTGATTTCGTGAATGTATTTGTGGGAATATGTGTCGATGACATCTCAAACAAAATTTTGCATGCAATGTGTGTGAAATAGAGGCATATCCATATCATATAGAGAGGGCCAGAGGGGGAAATCCACGAGAAGAGAGGGAGGGGTCATAGATATCGATAGAGTCGAAGAGAGGATCAAGTGCGTGGGTGCGAGATGGATGAAGAGAGCCATCGAATTTGTGTGTGTGCAAGTCAGAGATATAGGGCGACTGACCTACCAGAACGTCAGAGGGCACAGGGCAAGTCTATGTGTGGCAGCGAGACATGACTAGAGCGCTCGATGTATCGGTGTGTGGGGGGGGGCAGAGGCCTAAATAGAGAGGTAGAATGACTCGTATATGTGTTGAGAAGGAGATACCCAGCTATGTGTTGTGGGAGATGGGTCGGCATCCATACATAACTGAAGAACGGGAAATAGGTTGGGAGAGAGAGAGAGAGGAGAGAGAGGGAGGGAGAGGGGTAGAGTGTTGGATGGGTGATGGATGGGTGATGGAGTTGCTTCTCGGAGATGGTGGGAGAGGCCTACTAGACAAACTGAGGGTAGAACTACAATATTATCAATGAGAGTGGGGATGTGTTTCTGTGTGTGCATGTGCGTGGTAGATCTGTCAGGACGCATGCATAGATGATGAAGGGGAACCATGTGTTTGCTAAGCAAACCTAACTAGTTCGGTAGATCAATTGTTGTTTGTCGGAGGAAGGGAGAGACATAACTAATGAGGTAGATCGATCGACGTGTGGGGGAAAACGAGGTATAAGGACCTAGCTAGCTATATGTATAGCGGGGGATTGGTCGGTGTACATCCATTTGTTAGAGGCAAATAAGGCCCAGCGGGATGGATAGATAGAGAGAATGGAGCTAGCTAGGAGGTGGTGCGAGAGGCCAAGCTACTAGCTAGATAGGGGGAGGAGTGTGCGGTTGTGAGATCGATGAAAAGAGGGGCGAGAGTTTACACGTGTGTGGGACCGTATGAGAGACACGAGGCATGGACACAGAAAGAAGGAGATGGAAGGTGCGTGTCTATGTATGTTGTAGGCAGACGCTGGAGAGGTTTATCGATCGGTGTGTGTCGGAAAGGAGTTGTGCAGACTGTGGGAGAACGAATTAAAGAAAAAATGAATGTGCGTGATGGATAGAATGCTGAGGGAGGGGGAGGGCGAGGAGGGCGTGTGCATGCACGAGAGAAAGTTAGTGCTAGCTACAAATGTTAGAGGATTGTGTGGGTGTAAGAGACTAACAAAGATCATAGTTTGATATGAAAGTGGATTCATATATTTGAATAAGAGATCATAGTTTTATAGACATATGCATGCATGAATATAGCGGTGATACGCATGCTGTGGTTTTGCACATGTCATACCATAATGTGATAATGCATGGCGTTTGCAACTCACAGCTAAATGTCGAACAATCTAAATCATACTATATATCGAACAATCTCGCATTTTATTTGAATTTGTGATAATGTGTGGCATTTGCAGCTTACAACTAAATATCAAACAATCTAAACAATACTATATATCAAACAATCTCATATTTTATTTGAATTTGTGGTAATGTGTGGTGTTTGCAACTCACATCTAAATACTTGTAGGCGTAGGGGGCGGGGCACCATACATTATGTGATAAACACATTATACATATGAGCTATGGCTTAGATTATGAAGACCTAGCTAGAGCTTGAAATGTACAGTGATTTGAAATGAATATAAATTGGATTCAAAATATTGAGTTCGAGTTCATATAGTACACATAGTTCATATCTAACTCGAGAGTAATCATGTGGTGTGATGTGAAGATAATACACAAACGATGGTTTAACTTGACAATAATGATGATTGTATATCTTATTAAAATAGAGAAACAAACTCAAATGGTTTGACTTCACAACAATCATTATTGTAGATCTTATTCAAATAGAGAAATGAATTCAAATTTAGTTCATATTGAAGCGGTAGTATATACGTTTGGAATGCACTAAACCGTTCATTTGAGTAGCAGGTTGCATGCATTATACACATAGCAAAATAATTTAATTGAACATAGCATGAATTCAAAGTTTTGAATGACATTTGTAGTGCGAATTGATTTGGTACCGTACACAGGACTAGACTCTCTTGTGTGCTGCGAATTGATTTCTTTTTGTTTTTTCGTCGACGGAAGTGCGAATTGATTTGGTACAGTAGACGTTGGGCTTGTCCGGAAATTTCAACCCGTGCCTTGTTGCCCCGAAATATTTAAGATATATCTTTGTCTCGTTGTGCTCTGACAAATCCCTCCATCTCAACCCGCGGCTTGCTAATCCAAAATTAGAACGCGCGCGAAAACTCCCACCTCCTGTGAAATACCGACACGCGAAATGCATGTGATACCCCTGAACCGAAAGAACCGCCTAGCTCAAATTGGTGGGGGTACTTTCGTAACTTACCCCGCATTTCGGACAAGAGCGTCCCTAAGCCATGGTTCCCCACTCCCATCCCATCCGCCCACCCATTCGTACACCGAGGCCGCGAAAACCCGCGAAGCCCCACACCCTCCTCCGTCCGCCACCCAGCCGGAGCCTCTTCCGTGACAACATCATCCATAGCAACACCTCGACGTCCCTCATCCAGCATACCGGATGAGGATCCATCATCGATCTCGTCGTCCCGCCGGTTCAGCCACCCCGTCCTCCACCTCCAAGGATCTGCCCCGGTGTTCCCCTCGTCTTTCGCGCCACCTCCATTCCCACACCACCGTCTTCACCTGCACTACCGGAAGAGCATCATCATCACCGTTTCCTCGGATGAAGTTGAGGCCTAATCGGTGCCACCAAAGAGGTTGTACACTAATTGCCGCATTTTCTTCTTGATTCGATCTCACGGTGCTGCCGGCGCTCGATCCCGAGCCGACAGGGTGCGACTCCATCCACGGCGGCGTCGCCAGCCACTTCCTCCATGGGGTCGCTCCCTCGGCGGCGACGTCCACATCAGTAGGAGATGCTGCTGCTTTAGCTCTCGCTCGTGTTGCTGCTCTGCTCTTGCTCTCAGTCCCCTGCTTGGTATGCTCTTGCTCTTGCTGCTGCTCTCGCTCTTGCTCTTGCTTGCGATACTTCTCGGATTTAGCTACACTTCAGTCGACTGAATCGACATTTGGTCAATGATTTTCAGGGGGTGGGGGGCTCGCTGGAGTTAAGGAAGAACCAGCCGCAACAGGGAGGGGGCTCGCCGGAGAGGTACCCCACTATCTATCTTAGGGTTCAGGGTGGGGGCGGTGGTCGCCGGCGGTGGTGGGGCGGTGGAATGGGGATCGTCGGACAAAAAGCTCGGCATGGGAGGGCCTAGAGGGATGGCGGAGGCGGCGGCAGACCGGCGGTGGGGAGTGGTTTCGGGGAGGGCGGGGCGGCGCACCGCCGGCTGCGGGCGGCGGAGGGCGGCGGTTTGGTCGGTGGTGGATGGCGGCTCGGGGGTGGAGGTTGAAGTTGAACTGCAGGCCCTTGATTTCGTATCCAACAGCTGGAAAATCGACCGACTAGAGATGAAAAATTCAGTCGACCAGCTCTCGCATGCGCTGCCGCCTGCTGCTGCTGCTTCTGCTTTTCTGCTACTAGCCAATGCGTTCAGTTTCGATAGTAAAATTCAGTTTCGACAGAAAAATTCAATTTTGACAACAAAATTCAGTTTCGACAGTTCAATTCAGTTTCAATAGTTAAGTTCGGAGATGACGGCTGATGTATTTTACATCTAGCACTTTGTGGCAATGTATTTTACGTCATCTATTGGAGATGTTATGAGAATTCCACTGAGGTTAACATTGTCTCTCCTGTCCTGCTTCAGCCTCGGCGTCATACAACTCACAGGAGCTGCTCTAACGATGAAACCCTCCATCACAGCGGAGCAGTACCCCGGGCTCCATCTCAAGACACCTAAGATCTTCTTCCCCTCCTCCGACAGCCAAGTCAGCCGGATCATCCTCACCGACCAACCTAATCATGCTGAGATCGACATGGCTTCGCCAAAGAGGTTGTACACTTGTTGCATCTCTTTTTTACTCTACATGTTATATATATATATATATTGTCCACTGAGCACACGCAATAACATGAAATACGATTAGTTTCTCCTACTATATGACAAGTAGTGAGGTACCAGGCAACTTAGCTATCCGTGATGGACTCTCTTGAACACCATCATTATTTACCTATGCGTGTTTGAGCTATGCATTTGTCGATGGGCATGGGAGTTGAGCTAGTAGGGCAGTGGCCTGGGTCCAAAGTAGTAGAAGTAGGCAAGTAGCACAAAAACATTTTTTGAGTGTAGCTTTTCCTTGCTCAAGCATGCCTACTAGAATCGCCAGTGCTTGGAAGGAAAAGTGAAGGAAAAACATAGGAATTGGAAAGTTTCCTATGGTACTACTATTCATGCATTTGGTTCAAAGGAATGGAGCAAAGGAAAACTGTAGGATTTGTTCCTTTAGTGTCTCCTTGAAAGAAAAACCATACAGATTTTAATTTCCACTTGCCCTCCTTTTCAAATTCCTATTCACGAAGCACAAGACTAAGAGATAGTAGCATAATAGCATTATAACCGTACATTTTCTTGTGGTTTGACTTAATCTCACCATGCTTATTTGCATCATGTGATCTTCCAATTCTTGTGAACCAAACACCCAGATTGGTAGAAATCCTGTTTTTTTTAATTCTCTGTTTTGCATGTGCATTCCTATCCTATTACTGTGTATTTCCTATCTTGCGTTGTTAGAATCCTCCAATTCAAATGAGCCCTTACAGAATTACTTCTCTTACAGATAGTTGTCAAAGAAGACCTTGTGTGGTTTGTCCCGCTCTTGCTGCGCCGTCGTCCACCCGAGCTCAGCTACTCCAATGACAGAAGGGTCCAGCACAGCAGGGATTCGGCCTCCAGACTATCTTTCGCCGCCTCAGATCTTCTTCCCCGCCGCCGGCAGCCATGACAACTGCATTACCATCATCAACCGACCAGATGACCTCGAGGACTACACGGGCCTGCAAGAGAGGTCGCACTCTTTCATGTCTGCTTACGTTATCCATCGCTTAATATTACATGCTACTTTATCGTCCTGTTCACCGATTAGACTCTGAGTCAACTCCAAACTAGTGGTCAAACTTGAGTTTTTAAATGGTTGTGGGGTAAATATCGGGGCCGCAATCAATAGTATCTATCTACTATCTGGTTAATCTCTGGTGTCTACTATGAGTTTCATGTTGGGTGGGAAACAAACAGTAAAGAAGGCATTATCTGTATTTTTTAACTGAAGCCATTATCTGCCTGCTATCATTGGTTTTGGGTCTATCCACAGGTTGCTACCATCACTCTGGATTTCTGCATGCACTCCTTACAAAATCTCACTATGTTTTATTCCTATGCATGTCAGTTATTGTACACAATGGAACTGAACATGTAGAGCAAAAGAGACGAGCCTTGCGTGGCAATAAAATTTCATGCAGACGTCGCTCCATGATAGGCGCAAAGGCATCCCCCATCCACCCATTTCGGATTGTAATAAAGAGGAAGATATCTGTTCTGAGGGGGGTTCGGAAGGAGAAGACCACTCCTATTTACCCCCTGAGGTCTTCGCTCTAACTTGGCATGCTGATGTTGGTTATATCATGCATATGGTGCCTTGCATTGCTTAGTTTATACATCTAATATGTCAACTGCTTAGTTTAGACATGCTTCGTGTGAATGCCATCTGTTTAGTTTATTCATCATTTATGTGAATTATGCAACGCCATCTTGTTTAGCCAGGCATCATATATGTGAATTTTGCAATGCCATCCTGCTTAGCCAGTCATCTTATATGTGAATTATATCTGGCCATCCTTTTTTCGTTACGTATTACATTTTTCAACAATGTTAGTACAATCAACTACTCTGTGCGTGCATCAGCCATTTGACACGGCGATGGAAAATTCTGGAGTGAAAACAAGGTCTTCAGAGCAGACTATGCTATCTGACGAAGCGCATATCTCGCTGGATAGCTCCTCAGAGGAGCATTCAGAGATAGATGACCAGTCCTATCCCCCCCCCCGAGGTGTATGCTCTAACTTGGCAGGGTTATGTTGCTCATATCGTGCGTATGGTGTCTTGCATTGTATGTCATTTGATTAGTTTAGACATGCTTTGTGTGAATGCCACATGTTTAGTGTCTAATTACCATATATGTGAATTATGCATTGCCATCTTGTTGCAAGACATTATATATGTGAATTATGCAATGCTATCTTGTTGCAAAGGCATTATATATGTGAATTATGCAATGCCATGCTGTTGAGCCAATCATCATGTATGTGAATTATATCATGCTATCATTTTTTTGTATTACGTGTTCCATTTGTCGACAACGTTTGTATATTCAACTACTCTTCCTGTGCATCAGCCATTTGAAGCGGTGATGGAAGTATCTGGAGTGAAAACAAGGTATTCAAAGCAGACAATGCTACCTGCTGAAGCAGAGGTCTTGCTGGATACAGAGAGCTCCTCGGAGGAGGATTCAGAGACTCATGACCACTCCTATTTCCCCCCTGAGGTCAATGCTCAAACTTGGCAGGGTTATATTACCCATGTCATGCATGTTGTCTTGCATTGCTTAGTTTTTACATCATATATGGATTTCCATCTACTACTTGCTTACTATATAAATCATATATTTGAATTATATCATGCCATCATGTTTACATACACAACATCTATCTGAATTATGGCATGGCAACCCATTTAATAAAGACATCATATAGTTATATCATCTCATCCTGTTTAGTGTTTACAATCATCATATTTTGAATTATGTCATTCTATCTGGGAATTATATCATGCTATCATGTTTCCATATGCGGCATGTATGTGAATTATGGCATGCCAACCTATTTAATAAACACATTATATAGTTATATCATGTTATCCTGTTTACATAGTCATCATATTTTGAACTATGTCTTTCCATCTTTTTTAGTTAGCCATCATAATGTGAAATTGTGTCATGCTATCCTGTTTAGTTAGCCATCATATATGTGAAATTGTGTCATGCTATCCTATTTGGTTAGACAACATAAATGTGAATTATTTCATGCCCTCTTTTATTCCCCACTATCCATTGCACTTGTCTATCATACAATGTCTGTACATACAATTACTTTTCTTATTTATCAGCCATTTGAATTGCAGAGGGTGATGGCAGTATCTAAGGGAGTAACAACATGGTCTTCATAAAAGATAGTTGTCGGGGTCAAAACCGGCGGATCTCGGGTAGTGGGTCCCGAACTGTGCGTCTAGGCCGGATGGTAACAGGAGGCAGGGAACATGATGTTTTACCCAGGTTCGGGCCTTCTCGATGGAGGTAAAACCCTACGTCCTGCTTGATTAATATTGATGATATGGGTAGTACAAGAGTAGATCTACCACGAGATCAAGGAGGCTAAACCCTAGAAGCTAGCCTATGGTATGATTGTTGTATATGGAGTTGATGTCCTACGGACTACCACCCTCCGGTTTATATAGACACCGGATAGGGTTAGGGTTACACAGAGTCGGTTACAATGGTAGGAGATCTTGAATATCCGCATTGCCAAGCTTGCCTTCCACGCCAAGGAAAGTCCCATCCGGACACGGGACGAAGTCTTCAATCTTGTATCTTCATAGTCCACGAGTCCGGCTGAAGGTATAGTCCGGCTACCCGAACACCCCCTAATCCAGGACTCCCTCAGTAGCCCCCGAACCAGGTTTCAATGACGATGAATCCGGCGCGCAGATTGTTCGGCATTGCAAGGCGGGTTCTTCTCCAAATCCTATGTACCTGTAGGAATAATGTCCGATTTTTGTAATGTAGCGCTCCTCGACTCCCACGCCCAATAATGGCCGTCTTCCACGTGTCAAACGAATGCGAAAAGCCAGGGTGTTTTTACATCCACGCCCCTAGCCGTATAAACGAGCCGCCTATTTAACGGGATGGGGATTTAGGTCCAAACCACATCTTCTCCTCTCCGCGAGTTATCATCAGAGCGCTTCCAGTAAAGGTCCATTCCAACATGACCAGCCGTCGCAGCTCCTCCCCTCGCCCCTCCGGTCCCAAACCCGGGGACTGGGAGAGTTGCACCATCCCGCATAGCGAGTTAGTGTCGCTTCAGGCCAAGGGATTTCTCCCTCAGGCATACATGGTCCCGGTCCGAGCCGGTCTCGCCACCTATAATGGCGGAAAACAAGCGGAGAGCACCCCCAATCCTTCTAAAGGAGAGCGGGTGTGCCTCGTCCCCTATCTAATAAGGTGACTGGGGTTTCCAATTCATCCATTTCTCCGCGGGCTTCTGGAGTTCTACGGCCTCCAGCTGCACAATCTCACGCCCGCCTCCGTATTACATATTGCGGGTTTCGTCGCCCTTTGCGAGCTATTTTTAGGTGTTGAGGCTCATTTCGCACTGTGGAAGAGGTTATTCTGCCTGGTGCCCCATTCTCGAGAGGGGTCTATATACCAAGTGGGCGGAGCCAAAGTATGGCGCATCACCGGGACCGGATACCTATCCGGAACCCCAAAGAAGGCGTCCGAGGACTGGCCTTCGGAATGGTTTTACATAGATGACGTCCCGCTACCGGACCCTATCCGGGTCGGTCTCCCTGAGTTCAACAGTGCCCCATTGAAGAAACGCTTGAGCTGGCGTCCGCGGAGCTCTCAGAAAGAAAGCGACAGAGACGTCCTTTACCTGATGGGCCGGATAAGACTGTTGGCTCATTCCGGACTAACCATGATTGGAGTCATGCCCGCATGCATTATGCGAGGGGTGCAGCCGCTTCAATATAGAGGCCACCCCATGTGGGATTTAAACGGGGAGGATGACGCCACCCGTTATGGTCGTAAGGGGCCGGCCTCAGCTGCCGCCCTAGTAAGGATCTTATCCTCTTTGTACAAGGGAGAAAAGGAGGAATTCCTCCGCGTCAATCCGCAGGCCGGATTTACTATGTACGATCCTCCAAGTTGGGTAAGTGAATAATTGCGCTTGCCCGTCTGTTTTATACTCCCACGGTTAGATATGTAGTATAACTACTTCAGTGCAGGAACTGCGACAGGAGGTAAAGGATATAAACAGCCGCCCTCCACAGGCCGAGGACCTAGAACGGTCCCTCGATCCGGACTCCAAAGAGGACCCGGACATATCGGTGGAGCTTATCGACGGGGTGTTCCATCAGCTAAGCAAGGATAATACCTTGGTAGCCATCACGGCTGATTACCCAGGGTTAATCCCGGCCTCCCAGGTGACAGAAACCGGAGTCTCATTCCCTTGAGAGAGATTCCACTCTCACGTATTCCGGTGTTTCTGACGACAACCGTGTTTTGCAGGGGAGATTTCCGAGGGAGGAGGCCGAACCTGCGGCAGCTAGCCAACGAGGGGCCGCAGGACCCCGTGGGGCAAAAAGGAATGCAGTCCGGACTGAGATGCCGGCGCAAAGGTATAGCGCACCCTCAGTTTCCCTGGTGTTATTCTGTCAGGGCATATTAATGTTCGTGCTATCTTCAGAACGAAGAGACCTCGCCGGACTACATCCGAAGAGGTTGCCAATGGCGCCCCCACCAGCCAGGCTCCAACGTCTGGCCAGGAAGCGGAGGCGAGCACAAGGTGCACACCGGACGCTCCTCCGACAGAGGATGCGGACAGGCTGTCTGCCACAAATTCTGAAGTGGAGAGTGCCATGAACCACAGGCGTCACCGGACAATTCTACGCGACGCTTGTTTCTCCCAAGAGGCTTTAGATGCCTTTAATTCGGGAGATGCGTACCTCCGTGCCGCTCAAAATGGTTTAGCTAGAGCCACGGAGCAGTATGTAAAAGACATACGGGTAAGAAAATTTTGGTCAAATATAGATATACCAGTAGCCCCCGAGACTTGAAACATTTAGAGCAACTGATTTAAGGATCATTTAATAAGCAGGTTCTTACAGAGAAGAATACCGTACTGTCCCAGGAGCTGGAAAAGTGCAAGGCCCAACTAGAGGCCGCACTAGCCGCAGCAGGGGAGCCCAAAAGAGACCCCCTCAGGTAAGATACGCTTCGAAAGATTAGTATTGTGTGGTGTGGGTGCAAATCTGACAAATCATGTTGCAGATGGCGCCGGACTCGATCCGGAAAAGCAACAACTCTTACGCCGGCTAAAGGCCGGTGAGAGTACGTTGACAAAGGTGAGGCGAGAGAAGAATGATCTTCAGGATGCCAACACCAGGCTGGACGTCGAACTTAAAGATGTTCGTGGCCAGCTGTCGGACTCCACGAGGGAGAATCAGCGGCTTCGACGTGGCATATTCAGTAAGTGCTTGAACGAACTTTGAAAAAAAAAGTTCAGCGAGGAAGTCGACTAACAGAGTAATGTCTGTAGGTATGCTCACAGGTCGTCCTGCAGAGGAGATGCCCGGTTCTACGGGTGACCTTCCCGAACTCATGCAACTGCACGAGCGAACTCGGCAGGCGATGCGAGGTGTTGCCCAAGCCTTATGGCCTGCCCACTCCATGCCCGAGGGCCTTGGAGAGCTTGTGGAGAAGCTGAAGGGAGCTCGGCGGCGCTTCCGGTTGTGGAAGATATCGGCCTGCCGACAAGGCGCTAGGGAAGCCTGGGCCATGGTGAAGACCCGTTTTACGAAGTCTGACCCAAACCACATGGCCGAGGTCGGACCAGTGGGGCCTGACGGGAAGGAGATCCCTGTGAGCTTAGTATACGGCCAAGTAGAGTTGGCCGCGAAGTATTCCCAGCAGGACTGTAAATTAGACAGCCTGTTAGATGGTATAGAAGAGGAATACAATCAGTCAGAATGACTATGTAATTTTGAATTGACATGTGTAATGCCTTCTAGCCGGATTGTAGATTGTTTGTCGTTGCCGACCTTTTCGCTTCAACCTCGGGACCTGACGGTCCGGAGTGTGTCCGAATACCATAGCGGTTATATAAGAACCGTGGTATGCGTGGAGACCAGGCGTAGGGGTCATTAGTGCTTTATCAGACAAGTGCCCAACTAGTTATGTTATATTACATGGTTAGTAAGAAACATATTCTAGAGAGAATAGTTCCGTTAGGGGTTCCTTTCGTTGGGAGGCGTGCCCTAAAGTGCATGTCCGGACTGCGTAAAAAGACGCAGAAAAAGCATCTGGGGGCGCATAAAATGAGTAAAAAGATCATCTTTTATCTCACCGACCGAATATTCCCTTAAGAACGCTAGCTTTCGGCTTCACCCAGTCTGAGGTACACATCCGGCTGACCCGGCAGTAACAATCACAGAGGTGCTCCCTTTATCGCCTAGCCGAACAATCAGGAACGTAGGGGTAAGCACAGGAGCCAGGTGACCCAGCTTGGCCAAAATTTAAGTCATATCGATGCATATAATGGTGAAGAAAAAGGTACAGGCGGAAGTTTGATGCATGTGTTGGGCGTGAAGCCCGTATAAATAAGCTTCTGTTAAAGAAGCCCCCAGGTTTAATGAGTGCGAGTGGCACGTCACTAGATGAGCCTTTAAGGGCTATAAAAGAAAAGAGGGGAAGGAGAGAAATGTAAGACAGAAAAATGCAAAAAATGGACAGAGGAAGGAGACGAACACAGAGTTCAGCGCTAGGCATAGAATCTTCGGAGACGGGTGGCGTTCCACGGGTTCGGCTCGAGTCGGTTATCCGACGCATCTCGCAGGCGGTACGCCCCGCCAGTCAGGACTTGGTCGATTATGAATGGACCTTCCCACTTGGGCTTGAGTTTGTCCTTTTTCTTATCCGGCAGGCGTAGAACTAGTTCGCCAACATTGTAATTTTTGGCCCGTACTTCTCTGCTTTGATATCTTCGGGCCTGCTGTTGATAAAAAGCGGAACGGGCTTTTGCCACGTCACGCTCCTCCTCCAGGGCGTCCAAGTTGTCCTGCCGATCGAGCTCGGCTTCTCTTTCTTCGTACATGCGCACTCTAGGTGAGTCATGAATTATGTCGCAGGGCAGAACTGCCTCTGCGCTGTACACCATAAAAAATGGTGTGTATCCGGTGGTGCGATTTGGCGTGGTCCGCAGCCCCCATAGCATGGAGTCGAGCTCCTCTACCCAGTGCGTGTTAGATTCCTTGAGGGACCGCACCAGTCTGGGTTTAATGCCGCTCATGATAAGACCATTTGCACGTTCGACCTGGCCGTTGGTTTGTGGGTGATAGACGGAAGCATAATCAAGCTTGATGCCCGTGTTTTTGCACCAGAGTTTTACCTCGTCGGCGGTAAAGTTTGTACCGTTATCGGTTATGATGCTGTATGGGACGCCATAACGGTGTACAACCCCGGATATGAAGTCTATCACAGGTCCGGATTCGGCCGTTTTAACAGGCTTGGCTTCTATCCATTTGGTGAATTTATCCACCATGACCAGTAAGTATTTTTTCCTATCGGTCCCACCTTTAAGGGGTCCGACCATGTCAAGCCCCCAGACCGCAAAAGGCCAGGTGATGGGTATAGTTTGGAGTGCGGTGGGTGGCATATGGCTTTGGTTGGCAAAAAGTTGGCAACCAGCGCATCGTTGGACTAGGTCCTGAGCGTCTGCCCGGGCCGTCGGCCAATAAAAGCCTGTACGGAAAGCCTTGCTAACAAGGGACCGAACAGCGGCGTGGTGACCATTGAGTCCGGCATGAATTTCAGCCAGAAGGTTCCGCCCTTCCTCTTCGGAGATGCACCTTTGAAGGACTCCGGTAGTGCTTTTCTTATAAAGCTCTCCCTCATGGACTCTATAGGCTTTAGATCGCCGCGCTATGCAGCGGGCCTTGTTTTGGTCCTCCGGGAGTTCCTGCCTAGTAAGGTAGGCTAGGAATGGTTCTGCCCACGGGGCGATGACCGCCATTATTACGTGGGCTGAAGGTGTAATTTCATTGGCAGAGCCTCCAATTGTGTCAGATTGTTCGGCGTCGAGTGGTGCGGCTGGGTCCGGGCTGTTATTTGCGGGTTCCCCCTCCCATGCTATGGATGGCTTGAACAATCTTTCCAAAAAGATGTTGGGGGACTGCATCGCGTTTTGCTCCGATGCATGCCAGGACGTCCGCTGCTTGATTGTTTTCTCGGGCTATATGGTGAAACTCCAGCCCTTCGAACCGAGCTGACATTTTTAGGACGGTGTTGCGGTAAGCTGCCATTTTTGGGTCCTTGGCATCGAAGTCTCCATTTATTTGGGATATCGCGAGGTTTGAATCCCCGCGTACCTCTAGGCACTGGATACCCATGGATACTGCTATCCGGAGACCATGTAGGAGGGCCTCATATTCGGCTGCATTGTTGGAATCCATGTACATGATTTGGAGCACATATTGGACTGTGTCTCCTGTGGGGGACGTCAGGACGACGCCAGCCCCCAGTCCGGCCAACATTTTGGAGCCGTCGAAATGCGTAATCCAGTTTGAATATGTGTCGTACTCTTTAGGGAGCTCGGCCTCCGTCCATTCTGCGACGAAGTCGGCCAAAACTTGCGATTTAATAGCTCGTCGTGGCTTATAGGTTATATCGAACGGGAGAAGCTCGATGGCCCATTTTGCAATCCGGCCCGTTGCGTCGCGGTTGTTGATAATATCGTTGAGTGGTACTTCCGAGGCTACTGTTATGGAACACTCTTGAAAGTAGTGTCGTAGCTTCCGGGATGCCATGAATACCGCGTATGCAATCTTTTGATAATGCGGGTACCGTGATTTGCATGGAGTGAGGACAGTGGATACGTAGTAGACCAGCCTTTGAAGGGGGAATTTGTGTCCATCCGTTTCCCGCTCGACAACGAGCACTGCGCAGACAACTTGATGTGTTGCTGCAATGTACAATAACATTGGTTCGCCGGTGTTCAGCGCGGCCAGGACTGGGTTTGGTGCCAATATGGCTTTTATTTCATCAAGTCCGGCCGTGGCGGCCTCCGTCCACTCGAAGTGTTCGGTGTGCCGAAGGAGGCGATAGAGGGGTAGTGCCTTTTCTCCCAAGCGGGAGATGAAGCGGCTTAAAGCCACCACGCATCCGGTTAATTTTTGTATTTGTTTGAGGTCCTTCGGGATATCCAATTGTGACAAAGCTCGGATCTTGGCTGGATTTGCTTCAATTCCTCTACCGGATACAATGAAGCCCAAGAGCTTTCCGGCTGGAATGCCGAAGACGCATTTTTCCGGGTTGAGCTTGATGTCATATTTTCGGAGGTTATCGAATGTAAGCCTCAAGTCATCTACTAGAGATTCGACATGTCTTGATTTGACGACCACATCATCAACATACGCCTCCACTGTTTTGCCAATCTGATTTGCCAGACATGTCTGGTGCATGCACTGATATGTTGCGCCGGCGTTTTTCAGCCCGAAGGGCATTGTGTTGAAGCAGAATGGGCCGTATGGTGTGATGAATGCTGTTGCGGCTTGGTCTGATTCTGCCATCTTGATTTGATGGTATCCGAAGTATGCGTCGAGGAAACACAACGAGTCATGTCCTGCGGTGGCATCAATAATTTGATCGATACGGGGGAGGGGGAAGGGATCCTTTGGGCAAGCCTTGTTAAGGTCTTTAAAATCGACACACAGGCGCCATGATTTGTCCTCCTTTGGTACCATCACCAAGTTTTCTAGCCAGTCCGGATGTTTTATGTCTCTAATGAATCCGGCCTCCAATAGCTTGGCTAGCTCCTCTCCCATAGCCTGTCTCTTGGGTTCGGAAAAACGCCGAAGGGCTTGTTTGACAGGTTTGAATCCTTTTAGGATATTTAAGCTGTGTTCGGCCAGCCTGCGTGGGATCCCTGGCATGTCTGAAGGGTGCCAGGCGAAAATGTCCCAGTTCTCTCGTAGGAACTCTCGCAGTGCGGCGTCTACATCAGGGTTCAGTCGTGCCCCGATGGAAGATGTTTTATTGGGGTCCGTTGGATGGACCTGGAATTTGACTATTTCGTCAGCTGGCTTGAAGGATGTGGATTTGGATCTCTTATTGAGTATCACATCATCCCTGTTAACCGTGGAGCGCAGCGCAATCAGTTCCTCGGCCGCTAAGGCTTCGGATAGTGCCTCAAGGGCTAATGCGGCCGTCTTGTTTTCGGCGCGGAGTGCTACGTCCGGATCACTAGCTAGAGTGATAATTCCGTTCGGCCCGGGCATCTTAAGCTTCATGTACCCATAATGGGGTATTGCTTGGAAGATTGAGAATGCTTCCCGTCCCAGTAAAGCGTGATATCCGCTTTTGAACGGGGCCACCTGAAACGTGACTTCTTCGGACCTGTAATTATCCGGCGTGCTGAACACCACATCTAGTGTGATTTATCCTGTGTAGCGCGCTTTCCGACTGGGGATTATTCCTCTAAAGGTTGTGCTGCTTCGCTCGATGCGGTTCCAGTCTATTTCCATTTTTTGAAGGGTTTCCTCATAAATGAGGTTCAGTCTGCTGCCTCCATCCATGAGCACCTTGGTGAGGCGAAAGCCGTCCACTATGGGACTGAGGACCAATGCGATTGGTGCTCGGGCTGTTCGGAATCTAGGTTCATCACTTGCGTTGAAGGTAATAGCAGTGTCGCTCCATGGATTTATTGTTGCAACTTGATAGACTTCGGCGAGGCTGCGGAGTGTTCTTTTTCGCATACTGTTTGATGCGAAAGTCTCGAAGACTGTGAGAACGGTACTGGTGTCCTCTGGCTAGCTTTCTGCGGCCTCCAGAATTAAGAGGTCCTCGCCAATTTTGGCCACCTGCTGGAGTATCCAACATGTTCTAAGGCTGTGAGTTGGTGTGGCGTCCTCTGTACTGTGGATTCTACAGGGTCCATCAAGCCACCTTTCCAGTACGGTTCCATGCCCTGTAGAGGGTTTTGGCTTTTTGGTGTTTATCCTGGGTGTCCTATGATGATACACCCTCTTAGTTCGGACGGGATTACTATTCAAGGCCGGATTATCCCAAAATTTTATTTTGGTTTTCCAGGCGCTTTCCATCGCACAGTATTTTTGTACTATGGACGCCAAGTCAGCGAAGCGTGTAATATCACGACGACTTACGGCGTTAAGGATTCCCTCGTCCGTGCAATTACTGCAGAAAATTGAGATTCCATCTCCCTCGCGGCAATCCTTTATCTTGTTCATAACCAGGAGGAATCTGGCCCAGTAATGATGTACTGTTTCCTCGGGCCTCTGCCTGATTTGGGAGAGATCGCTTATGTTCAGGTGGGTGGGTGTTGTTGAATCTGAAACCTCACCCAATCCAAGATTCGGAGGCCGAAGAGTTTCCGAACTCTGAAGTTCGGATTCTTGGATGTTGTCCAACGAATCTAGCCCGTTGCCTGATCCTAAGCTCAGGTCTTGAGTTACATCCTCCTCTCCGCGGGTATCCAGCTTGGAGGAGTCGGGAATTCGGACATAGCTAGTCCTTAAACTAGATGAAGGGTTGCCGCACTACGCCTCTACCACGGCAACGTGGTGGGTGACTTGGGGAGAGTTAATTTCTCTTAGATCGGGTTTACGGAAGAGAGCTCCATTGGATCTAGCTGCTCGACGAGCTCCGAGCCGACGTGTAGGTTGCTTTTGATGACCCGAGAGGTCACCGTCGGTGCAACAGCCGAACAGGTGGTCATGAGGAAACCACCTAGCCGGAGAGTTTGGCCGACAGCCAAGGCTCCCTTAGCAACGGTTCCGTCTTTAAAGAATGGAGGAGGCATCCTTCCTGATTGCGACGGCACAGAGGAACTCTCAATGAAAGCACCAATGTCAGTGTCAAAACCGGCGGATCTCGGGTACTGGGTCCCGAACTGTGTGTCTAAGACGGATGGTAACAGGAGGCAGGGAACACGATGTTTTACCCAGGTTCGGGCCCTCTCGATGGAGGTAAAACCCTACGTCCTGCTTGATTAATATTGATGATATGGGTAGTACAAGAGTAGATCTACCACGAGATCAAGGAGGCTAAACCCTAGAAGCTAGCCTATGGTATGATTGTTGTATATGGAGTTGATGTCCTACGGACTACCACCCTCCGGTTTATATAGACACCGTATAGGGTTAGGGTTACACAGAGTCGGTTACAATGGTAGGAGATCTTGAATATCCGCATCGCCAAGCTTGCCTTCCACGCCAAGGAAAGTTCCATCCGGACACGGGACGAAGTCTTCAATCTTGTATCTTCATAGTCCAGGAGTCTGGCTGAAGGTATAGTCCGGCTACCCGAACACCCCCTAATCCAAGACTCCCTCAATAGTGCTACCAGTTGATGCAGATAGAACCATGGTTGTACTTGCCCGAGAACCAGCCCCACCACACATAACCCAGACTCTCGCAGATTGTACCCCTACCCAGTTAGACAAAGAACCAGCTACACCCCTTCTAACCCCAACCCCAGCAGATAGTAACCCAGTTCCAGTTGACACAACAGCGTCTCCACCACAGAGCACCCAAACACGAGCAGTTAGTAAGGGAACTGCAGTGCCCAAAGCACGAGGACCACCACTCCGAATCCTAACTCAACGCTTAAAGGAGAAGAAGAATTGTTCTCAGGTCAGGTTCTGTAGCTCTGGTTCATACACCTTTGCTCTTGCATCACTGTATTTACTCAGACCAACTATTTTCAAATTTGAAGGATGGAATTGAAACTCCAATGGCGCAACAGGTATGTTTTAAACATGTTTCTTTAACTGGTTTGCTGTTGTAACTTGCTCTATGTTGATTTCAGTTTCAATTGAATAAACAGTTATGTTCTCATGTCATGCACATTACAAGTGTTGTTATTGCTCTATAGTTTCCCACACTTATATTCTGTCTATTCTGCTTTGTCTTGAACAAATATTATTTGAACTGTGTCTCTATCTTGATTTGGCAACAAAAACTAGAATGATATAGACCATAAAGTGACCATGGTACATAGATATATGTTGGTTTCATGTTGTTATCCTGTGCACTTTACTACTGAAATGATTTACCAAAATGAGTTTCATATAGAACATGGTAAACCTGTGATGTGTCTGTTTGTTTCTCTTTTAGAATGCGGACAAAATGTTGGAGAACAATACCCCGTTATGAAATGGTAAAGGAAGTAATGCAGATAAGGTTCAAGATAGTGAGATGTGGCACCCCGGCTCAGAGAAAACCGAAAAGCCCCGTATTCCAACCCAGAGATCGAGGAGAAGTCTTCTGGAATATGGCACTACTTAGCATAGAACAAATCAGCTCTTTATTACAATCTATTTGGGTACAAGGGTTACATCGACACGGCGACACTATGCCTGCCGCAGTTGCTCTATACAAGCAGCAGAACAACACGATGCAGCGGAATACTCTAGCAGCGGAACAATGACGATGGTGGTGAATTCCAATCCACGGGGACTCTGGCTGGAACGCTTATCTTAGCTCGCACGAACGGAAACCATGACAAGCAATCAAGCAATCACGGCATGACCTGCAAACTGGCATGACACGCAAGGTCAGTACATTGAATGTACTTGCAAGCTCACAATAACCAGAAGCATTCAAGACAAACAATAGCATGGCAAGTACAAGTTAAGTAGGAACTATCATGAGATCATCAGGATTAGCATGGCATGAACAACATAAACATGATACCACTAGAACAATATGAGCATGGCATGAACATATAAATCTGACGATACTAGCATGCAACATGATGACACTATATGCACCACTTATTCTGCTCGGGTAACCATCACATGCATCACTTACCAACCTCGGACATCACACGATCATCTCAGGATCAATCAAGCTTGGTATAAACAATACCGTAGTAATCATTAAATGACCACAAGGAGCTTGATCTTTACCCACGATTCTCGCACAACATCACGAATATCCAACAACTCGGTATCCTCAAAACCACAGTGATCATTCGCGGGTCACAAACGAAATCACTCTGGGCTCAACGGGTTACCTCGTAACCAAACGGTGATCATTCATGGATCACAAACGGAACCAATCTTGGCTCAACGGGTTACCTCGTAACCAAACAGTGATCATTCACGGATCACATAGCCAACTTATCTCATCATTGAACCAGGGTTGTTATTAATTAAGCACATCATTATTAATATTACTATTGACCCACAGTGTGACGAACTACGAACTGGGCCCTTATCCGTGGGCGCGGCTATCGATAGATTTAATATACACTCTGTAGAGGTTAGTACACTGTACCCACACCATGGAACCCATGGCCTCGCACTCCCATTCGGGTGAATCAACGGCGTTCCGACAAAACCGTCCTACTCCCGTGACACCCTCCCAGCCACTCCGACAAACTCCCCTCTAGGATAAGTCCTCGGTGGCCCCGTGCCGACCAAAGGCACCAACGGCCACCGTCGTGGCAAAACAAAAACGGTCCCAAACGGGGACAACCCGGGTATAACAACAACAACGAGCACACAAGGCTTATGTCTGCCTACCTGATCAGGGTAGCGCGCTGATACGTCTCCATCGTATCTACTTTTCCAAACACTTTTGCCCTTGTTTTGGACTCTAACTAGCATGATTTGAACGGAACTAACCCGGGCTGACGCTGTTTTCAGCTGAACTGCCATGGTGTTATTTTGTGCAGAAATAAAAGTTCTCGGAATGACCAGAAAATCAATGGAGAATTATTTTGGAATATATAAAAAATACTGGAAGGATGATCCGCGTCAGGGGGGCCTCCACCTGTCCACGAGGGTGGGGGCGCGCCCTACCCCCCTGGGCATGCCCCCTGCCTCATGGGCCCCCTAACGCTCCACCGACCTCAACCCTGACTCCATATATTCACTTTCGGGGAGAAAAAACCAGGGAGAAGGATTCATCGCATTTTATGATACGGAGCCGCCGCCAAGCCCTAAACTCTCTCGGGAGGGCTGATCTGGAGTCCGTTCGGGGCTCCGGAGAGGGGAATCCGTCGCCATCGTCATCATCAACCATCCTCCATCACCAATTTCATGATGCTCACCGCCGTGCGTGAGTAATTCCATCGTAGGCTTGCTGGACGGTGATGGGTTGGATGTGATTTATCATGTAATCGAGTTAGTTTTGTTAGGGTTTGATCCCTAGTATCCACTATGTTCTGAGATTGATGTTGCTATGACTTTGCTATGCTTAATGCTTGTCACTAGGGCCCGAGTGCCATGATTTCAGATCTGAACCTATTATGTTTTCATCAATATATGAGAGTTCTTGATCCTATCTTGCAAGTCTATAGTCACCTACTATGTGTTATGATCCGGCAACCCCGAAGTGACAATAATCGGGACCACTCCCGGTGATGACCGTAGTTTGAGGAGTTTATGTATTCACTATGTGTTAATGCTTTGGTCCAGTAGTCTATTAAAAGGAGACCTTAATATGCCTTAGTTTCCAATAGGACCCCGCTGCCACCGGAGGGTAGGACAAAAGATGTCATGCAAGTTCTTTTCCATAAGCACGTATGACTATATTCGGAATACATGCCTACATTACATTGATGAACTGGAGCTAGTTCTGTGTCACCCTAGGTTATGACTGTTACATGATCGATCACATCCGGCATAATTCTCCATCACCGATCCATTGCCTACGAGCTTGCCATATATTGTTCTTTGCTTATTTACTTTTCCGTTGCTATTGTTATCATCACTACAAAACACCAAAAATATTACTTTTGCTACCGTTACCTTTTACCACCGTTACCACTACTATCATATTACTTTGCTACTAAATACTTTGCTGCAGATATTAAGTTATCCAGGTGTGGTTGAATTGACAACTCAGCTGCTAATACTTGAGAATATTCTTTGGCTCCCCTTGTGTCGAATCAATAAATTTGGGTTGAATACTCTGAAGGAAATATGCCCTAGAGGCAATAATAAAGTTATTATTTATTTCCTTATAATCATGATAAATGTTTATTATTCATGCTAGAATTGTATTAACCGGAAACATAATACATGTGTGAATACATAGACAAACAAAGTGTCACTAGTATGCCTCTACTTGACTAGCTCGTTAATCAAAGATGGTTATGTTTCCTAACCATGAACAATAAGTTGTTATTTGATTAACGAGGTCACATCATTAGTTGAATGATCTGATTGACATGACCCATTCCATTAGCTTAGCACCCGATCGTTTAGTATGTTGTTATTGCTTTCTTCATGACTTATACATGTTCCTATGACTATGAGATTATGCAACTCCCGTTTACCGGAGGAACACTTTGGGTGCTACCAAACGTCACAACGTAACTGGGTGATTATAAAGGAGCATTACAGGTGTCTCCAAAGGTAGATGTTGGGTTGGCGTATTTCGAGATTAGGATTTGTCACTCCGATTGTCGGAGAGGTATCTCTGGGCCCTCTCGGTAATACACATCACATAAGCCTTGCAAGCATTACAACTAATATGTTAGTTGTGAGATGATGTATTACGGAACGAGTAAAGAGACTTGCCGGTAACGAGATTGAACTAGGTATTGGATACCGACGATCGAATCTCGGGCAAGTAACATACCGATGACAAAGGGAACAACGTATGTTGTTATGCGGTCTGACCGATAAAGATAAAGATCTTCGTAGAATATGTAGGAGCAATATGGGCATCCAGGTCCCGCTATTGGTTATTGACCGGAGACGTGTCTCGGTCATGTCTACATTGTTCTCGAACCCGTAGGGTCCGCACGCTTAAGGTTACGATGACAGTTATATTATGAGTTTATGCATTTTGATGTACCGAAGGTTGTTCGGAGTCCCGGATGTGATCACGGACATGACGAGGAGTCTCGAAATGGTCGAGAGTAAAGATTGATATATTGGAAGCCTATGTTTGGATATCGGAAGTGTTCCGGGTGAAATCGGGATTTTACCGGAGTACCGGGAGGGTTACCGGAACCCCCCGGGAGCTATATGGGCCATAGTGGGCCTTAGTGGAAAAGAGAAGGGGCTGCCCTAGATGGGCTGCGCGCCCCTCCCCTAGTCCTATTAGGACTAGGAGAGGTGGCCGGCCCCCTCCTCCTCTTTTCCCCTCCGAGGAATCCTAGTTGGACTAGGATTGGAGGGGGAATCCTACTCCCAGAGGGAGTAGGACTCTCCTGCGCCTCCCTCCTTGGCCGGCCAGCCTCCCCTCCTCTCTCCTTTATATACGGAGGCAGGGGACACCTCTAGACACACAAGTTGATCCACGTGATCTATTCCTTAGCCGTGTGCGGTGCCCCCTGCCACCATATACCTCGATAATACTGTAGCGGAGTTTAGGCGAAGCCCTGCTGCTGTAGTACATCAAGATCGTCACCACGCCGTCGTGCTGACGGAACTCTTCCCCGACACTTTGCTGGATCGGAGTCCGGGGATCGTCATCGAGCTGAACGTGTGCTCGAACTCGGAGGTGCCGTAGTTTCGGTGCTTGATCGGTTGGATCGTGAAGACGTACGACTACTTCCTCTACGTCGTGTCATCGCTTCCGCAGTCGGTCTGCGTTGGGTACGTAGACAACACTCTCCCCTCTCGTTGCTATGCATCACCATGATCTTGCGTGTGCGTAGGAATTTTTTTGAAATTACTACGAAACCCAACACAACAGTGGCATCCGAGCCTAGGTTATTTATGTTGATGCTATATGCACGAGTAGAACACAAGTGAGTTGTGGACGATACAAGTCATACTGCCTACCAGCATGTCATACTTTGGTTCGGCGGTATTGTTGGACGAGACGACCCGGACCAACCTTACGCGTACGCTTACGCGAGACCGGTTCCCTCGACGTGCTTTGCACAAAGATGGCTTGCGGGCGACTGTCTCTCCAACTTTAGTTGAACCAAGTATGGCTACGCCCGGTCCTTGCGAAGGTTAAAACGGAGTCTATTTGACAAACTATCGTTGTGGTTTTGATGCGTAGGTGAGATTGGTTCTTACTTAAGCCCGTAGCAGCCACGTAAAACATGCAACAACAAAGTAGAGGACGTCTAACTTGTTTTTGCAGGGCATGTTGTGATGTGATATGGTCAAGGCATGATGCTGAATTTTATTGTATGAGATGATCATGTTTTGTAACCGAGTTATCGGCAACTGGCAGGAGCCATATGGTTGTCGCTTTATTGTATGCAATGCAATCGCGATGTAATGCTTTACTTTATTACTAAACGGTAGTGATAGTCGTGGAAGCATAAGATTGGCGAGACGACAACGATGCTACGATGGAGATCAAGGTGTCGCGCCGGTGACGATGGTGATCATGACGGTGCTTCGGAGATGGAGATCACAAGCACAAGATGATGATGATGGCCATATCATATCACTTATATTGATTGCATGTGATGTTTATCTTTTTATGCATCTTATCTTGCTTTGATTGACGGTAGCATTATAAGATGATCTCTCACTAAATTATCAAGAAGTGTTCACCCCAAGTGTGCCATGCTTTACGGCTTAGAATCGGGACTTCAACGACGTTTTGAACGTCATGGAGCATATGAGATGTTCCAGGAGTTGAAGTTAATATTTCAAGCAAATGCCCGAATTGAGAGATATGAAGTCTCCAATAAGTTCTAAAGCTGCAAGATGGAGGAGAACAGTTCTGTCAGTGAGCATATACTCAAAATGTCTGGGTATAATAATCACTTGATTCAATTGGGAGTTAATCTTCCGGATGATTGCGTCATTGACAGAATTCTCCAATCACTGCCACCAAGCTACAAGAGCTTCGTGATGAACTATAATATGCAAGGGATGAACAAGACTATTCCCGAGCTCTTCGCAATGCTGAAAGCTGCGGAGGTAGAAATCAAAAAGGAGCATCAAGTGTTGATGGTTAACAAAACCACTAGTTTCAAGAAAAAGGGTAAAGGGAAGAAGAAGGGGAACTTCAAGAAGAACGGCAAGCAAGTTGCTGCTCAGGAGAAGAAACCCAAGTCTGGACCTAAGCCTGAAATTGAGTGCTTCTACTGCAAGCAGACTGGTCACTGGAAGCAGAACTGCCCCAAGTATTTGGCGGATAAGAAGGATGGCAAGGTGAACAAAGGTATATGTGATATACATGTTATTGATGTGTACCTTACTAGAGCTCGCAGTAGCACCTGGGTATTTGATACTGGTTCTGTTGCTAATATTTGCAACTCGAAACAGGGACTACGGAATAAGCGGGCACTGGCAAAGGACGAGGTGACGATGCGCGTGGGAAACGGTTCCAAAGTTGATGTGATCGCGGTCGGCACGCTACCTCTACATCTACCTTCAGGATTAATATTAGACCTAAATAATTGTTATTTGGTGCCAGCGTTGAGCATGAACATTATATCTGGATCTTGTTCAATGCGAGACGGTTATTCATTTAAATCAGAGAATAATGGTTGTTCTATTTATATGAGTAATATCTTTTATGGTCATGCACCCTTGAAGAGTGGTCTATTCTTATTGAATCTCGATAGTAGTAATACACATATTCATAATGTTGAAGCCAAAAGATGCAGAGTTGATAATGAAAGTGCAACTTATTTGTGGCACTGTCGTTTAGGTCATATCGGTATAAAGCGCATGAAGAAACTCCATACTGATGGACTTTTGGAACCACTTGATTATGAATCACTTGGTACTTGCGAACCGTGCCTCATGGGCAAGATGACTAAAACACCGTTCTCTGGTACTATGGAGAGAGCAACAGATTTGTTGGAGATCATACATACCGATGTATGTGGTCCGATGAATATTGAGGCTCGTGGCGGATATCGTTATTTTCTCACCTTCACAGATGATTTAAGCAGATATGGGTATATCTACTTAATGAAACATAAATCTGAAACATTTGAAAAGTTCAAAGAATTTCAGAGTGAAGTTGAAAATCATCGTAACAAGAAAATAAAGTTTCTACGATCTGATCGTGGAGGAGAATATTTGAGTTACGAGTTTGGTGTACATTTGAAAAACTGTGGAATAGTTTCGCAACTCACGCCACCCGGAACACCACAGCGTAATGGTGTGTCCGAACGTCGTAATCGTACTTTATTGGACATGGTGCGATCTATGATGTCTCTTACTGATTTACCGCTATCGTTTTGGGGTTATGCTCTAGAGACGGCCGCATTCACGTTAAATAGGGCACCATCAAAATCCGTTGAGACGACGCCTTATGAACTGTGGTTTGGCAAGAAACCAAAGTTGTCGTTTCTTAAAGTTTGGGGCTGCGATGCTTATGTGAAAAAGCTTCAACCTGATAAGCTCGAACCCAAATCGGAGAAATGTGTCTTCATAGGATACCCAAAGGAAACTGTTGGGTACACCTTCTATCACAGATCCGAAGGTAAGACATTCGTTGCTAAGAATGGATCCTTTCTAGAGAAGGAGTTTCTCTCGAAAGAAGTGAGTGGGAGGAAAGTAGAACTTGACGAGGTAACTGTACCTGCTCCCTTACTGGAAAGTGGTTCATCACAGAAAACTGTTTCAGTGACACCTACACCAGTTAGTGAGGAAGCCAATGATAATGATCATGAAACTTCAGATCAAGATACTACTGAACCTCGTAGATCAACCAGAGTAAGATCCGCACCAGAGTGGTACGGTAATCCTGTTCTGGAAGTCATGATACTAGATCATGATGAACCTACGAACTATGAAGAAGCGATGGTGAGCCTAGATTCCGCAAAGTGGCTTGAAGCCATGAAATCTGAGATGGGATCCATGTATGAGAACAAAGTATGGACTTTGGTTGACTTGCCCGATGATCGGCAAGCAATTGAAAATAAATGGATCTTTAAGAAGAAGACTGACGCTGATGGTAATGTTACTGTCTACAAAGCTCGACTTGTCGCAAAAGGTTTTCGGCAAGTTCAAGGGATTGACTACGATGAGACCTTCTCACCCGTAGCGATGCTTAAGTCCGTCCGAATCATGTTAGCGAATGCCGCATTTTATGATTATGAAATTTGGCAGATGGATGTCAAAACTGCATTCCTGAATGGATTTCTGGAAGAAGAGTTGTATATGATGCAACCAGAAGGTTTTGTCGATCCAAAGGGAGCTAAGAAAGTGTGCAAGCTCCAGCGATCCATTTATGGACTGGTGCAAGCCTCTCGGAGTTGGAATAAACGTTTTGATAGTGTGATCAAAGCATTTGGTTTTATACAGACTTTCGGAGAAGCCTGTATTTACAAGAAAGTGAGTGGGAGCTCTGTAGCATTTCTGATATTATATGTGGATGACATATTGCTAATTGGAAATGATATAGAATTTCTGGATAGCATAAAGGGATACTTGAATAAAAGTTTTTCAATGAAAGACCTCGGTGAAGCTGCTTACATATTAGGCATTAAGATCTATAGAGATAGATCAAGACGCTTAATTGGACTTTCACAAAGCACATACCTTGACAAAATTTTGAAGAAGTTCAAAATGGATCAAGCAAAGAAAGGGTTCTTGCCTGTGTTACAAGGTGTGAAGTTGAGTAAGACTCAATGCCCGACCACTGCAGAAGGTAGAGAGAATATGGAAGATGTTCCCTATGCATCAGCCATAGGATCTATCATGTATGCAATGCTGTGTACCAGACCTGATGTGTGCCTTGCTATAAGTTTAGTAGGGAGGTACCAAAGTAATCCAGGAGTGGATCACTGGACAGCGGTCAAGAACATCCTGAAATACCTGAAAAGTACTAAGGATATGTTTCTCGTATATGGAGGTGACAAAGAGCTCACCGTAAAAGGTTACGTTGATGCAAGCTTTGACACTGATCCGGACGATTCTAAATCGCAAACCGGATACCTGTTTACATTAAACGGTGGAGCTGTCAGTTGGTGCAGTTCTAAACAAAGCGTCGTAGCGGGATCTACATGTGAAGCGGAGTACATAGCTGCTTCGGAAGCAGCAAACGAAGGAGTCTGGATGAAGGAGTTCATATCCGATCTAGGTGTCATACCTAATGCATCGGGTCCAATGAAAATCTTTTGTGACAATACTGGTGCAATTGCCTTGGCAAAGGAATCCATATTTCGCAAGAGGACCAAGCACATCAAGAGACGCTTCAATTCCATCCGGGACCAAGTCCAGGTGGGAGACATAGAGATTTGCAAGATACCATACGGATCTGAATATTGCAGACCCGTTGACTAAGCCTCTTCCACGAGCAAAACATGATCAGCACCAAGGCTCCATGGGTGTTAGAATCATTACAGTGTAATCTAGATTATTGACTCTAGTGCAAGTGGGAGACTGAAGGAAATATGCCCTAGAGGCAATAATAAAGTTATTATTTATTTCCTTATAATCATGATAAATGTTTATTATTCATGCTAGAATTGTATCAACCGGAAACATAATACATGTGTGAATACATAGACAAACAAAGTGTCACTAGTATGCCTCTACTTGACTAGCTCGTTAATCAAATATGGTTATGTTTCCTAACCATGAACAATGAGTTGTTATTAATAATAAAGTTATTATTTATTTCCTTATAATCATGATAAATGTTTATTATTCATGCTAGAATTGTATTAACCGGAAACATAATACATGTGTGAATACATAGACAAACAAAGTGTCACTAGTATGCCTCTACTTGACTAGCTCGTTAATCAAAGATGGTTATGTTTCCTAACCATGAACAATGAGTTGTTATTTGATTAACGGGATCACATCATTAAGAGAATGATCTGATTGACATGACCCATTCCATTAGCTTAGCACCCGATCGTTTAGTATGTTGCTATTGCTTTCTTCATGACTTATACATGTTCCTGTAACTATGAGATTATGCAACTCCCGTTTACCGGAGGAACACTTTGGGTACTACCAAACGTCACACCGTAACTGGGTGATTATAAAGGAGTACTACAGGTGTCTCCAAAGGTACATGTTGGGTTGGCGTATTTCGAGATTAGGTTTTGTCACCCAGATTGTCGGAGAGGTATCTCTGGGCCCTCTCGGTAATGCACATCACATAAGCCTTGCAAGCATTGCAACTAATGAGTTAGTTGCGAGATGATGTATTAAGGAACGAGTAAATCGACTTGCCGGCAACGAGATTGAACTAGGTATGGGATACCGACGATTGAATCTCGGGCAAGTAACATACCGATGACAAAGGGAACAACGTATGTTGTTATGCGGTCTGACCGATAAAGATCTTCGTAGAATATGTAGGAGCCAATATGGGCATCCAGGTTCCTCTATTGGTTATTGACCGGAGACATGTCTCGGTCATGTCTACATAGTTCTCGAACCCGTAGGGTCCGCACGCTTAAAGTTCTGTGATAATCAGTTTTATGAGTTTATATGTTTTGATGTACCGAAGGTAGTTCGGAGTCCCGGATATGATCACAGACATGACGAGGAGTCTCGAAATGGTAGAGACATAAAGATTGATATATTGGAAGCCTATGTTTGGACATCGGAAGTATTCCGGGTGAAATCGGGATTTTACCGGAGTACCGGGAGGGTTACCGGAACCCCCCGGGAGCTATATGGGCCATGGTGGGCCTTAGTGGAAAAGAGAAGGGGCTGCCCTAGATGGGCTGCGCGCCTCCCCCTTCCCCTAGTCCTATTAGGACTAGGAGAGGTGGCCGGCCCCCTCCTCCTCTTTTCCCCTCCGAGGAATCCTAGTTGGACTAGGATTGGAGGGGGAATCCTACTCCCAGAGGGAGTAGGACTCTCCTGCGCCTCCCTCCTTGGCCAGCCAGCCTCCCCTCCTCTGCTCCTTTATATACGGAGGCAGGGGACACCTCTAGACACACAAGTTGATCCACGTGATCTATTCCTTAGCCGTGTGCGGTGCCCCCTGCCACCATATACCTCGATAATACTGTAGCGGAGTTTAGGTGAAGCCCTGCTGCTGTAGTTCATCAAGATCATCACCACGTCGTCGTGCTGACGGAACTCTTCCCTGACACTTTGCTGGATCGGAGTCCGGGGATCGTCATCGAGCTGAACGTGTGCTCGAACTCGGAGGTGCCGTAGTTTCGGTACTTGATCGGTTGGATCGTGAAGACGTACGACTACTTCCTCTACGTCGTGTCATCGCTTCCGCAGTCGGTCTGCGTTGGGTACGTAGACAACACTCTCCCCCTCGTTGCTATGCATCACATGATCTTGCGTGTGCGTAGGAAAATTTTTGAAATTACTACGAAACCCAACATACTCTACCCTCGAAAACTGTTGCGATCCCCTATACTTGTGGATTATCAAGACTATTTTCTGGCACCGTTGTCGGGGAGCATAGCTCTATTCTTTGAGTCACTTGGGATTTATATCTTCTTATCATTATGAAGAACTTGAAAGACGCGAAAAGAAAAGTATCCCTCAACTACGAGGGGAGGTAAGGAACTGCCATCTAGCTCTGCGCTTGATTCACCTTCTGTTTTGAGTAAACTTGTGACACCTAAACCTGCTTCTGCTATTCATTCTGATATGTCGCATGTTATTGATGATGCCACTTCTGCTATGCATGATACTTATGATGAAACTACTTCTATGCTTGTTACTACTGTGCCACTTGGTGAATTTCTTGATGAACAACTTGCTAGGGTTAGAGAGAATGAAATTATTGAAATTGATAATATTGATGAAAGTGATGATGAAGATTCTCCCCCTAGATATGAATTACATGTTGTGCCTGAGGGCTATGTTATGGATGAAGAAACTGCTAGAGATTTTCTTGCTTGCAATGATAGGAGTGATCTTAAGAGATTATTAGCTAAGCTGAAACAAAAAATTCTGAATGCTAGAATGAAATATGATCCTGCTTATGCTACTTCACCTATGTTTGTTAGTGATAAGGATTATGATTTCTCTCTTGATCCTGAAGTAATTACCTTGGTTGAATCTGATCCTTTCTATGGCTATGAATCTGAAACTGTTGTGGTACATCTTACTAAATTCAATGATATAGCCACCCTGTTCACTAATGATGATAAAACTCGTTATTATTATATCCTTAAATTATTTTCGTTCTCATTAAAGGGTGATGCTAAGATATGGTTTAATTCTCTTGATCCTGGTTGTGTGCGTATATTACTTCTCTGCTAAATATTTCCCCGCTCATAAGAAACAAGCTGCTTTAAGGGAAATATATAATTTTGTGCAAATTGAAGAAGAGAGTCTTCCACAAGCTTGGGGGAGGCTTCTCCAATTACTTAATGCTTTGCCTGATCATCCTCTTAAGAAAAATGAAATACTTGATATCTTTTATAATAGACTAACTGATGCTTCCAGAGACCACCTGGATAGTTGTGCTGGTTGTGTTTTCAAGGAAAGAACACCAGATGAAGTTGAAATTCTATTGAATAATATGTTTACTAATGAAAACAATTGGACACTTCCTGATCCAATCCCTAATTCAATTCCTGAACCAACTCCTAAGCCAACTCCGAAGAAAAGGGGTATTCTATTTCTCAGTCCAGAAGATATGCAAGAGGCAAAGAAATCTATGAAGGAAAAAGGTATAAAAGCTGAAGATGTTAAGAATTTACCTCCTATTGAAGAAATACATGGTCTTAATTTACCGCCTATTGAAGAAATACATGGTTTTAATCCATCACCTATTGAAGAAACACATGGTATTGATAACCCGACATAGGTAGTAAAGGTAAATTCTCTCTATTGATATGATAAAGCTGAAATCCCATTTACTAAGTTTGCTAGCCCATGCTTGGATGAGTTTGATGACTTTATGGTTAAACAAGAAAACTTCAATGCTTATTTTGGTAGAGAATTAAAACGCAATGCTGATATACTTGAACACTTGGGTGATTATATGGCTAATGTTAAAGGTGAACTTAAACTTATTTGTAAACATGCTTCTATGGTTACCACTCAAGTAGAACAAGTACTCAAAGCTCTGAATGATTTACTCAATGAATTAAATAGTAAGAAAAATGATAATGTTGTCAGAATTATGACTAGAGGTGGTAAAATGACTCAGGAACCTTTGTATCCTGAGGGCCATCCTAAGAGAATTGAGCAAGATTCTCAGAGAAATAATATTGATGCACCTAGTCAGAGGAAGAAAAAGAAAAATGATAGGACTTTGCATGCTTCTATTGAACCTGTTGTTGACACACCTGAGAACCCTAATGATATTTCTATTTCTGATGTTGAAACACAATCTGGTAATGAACATGAACCTAGTGATAATATTAATAATGATGTTCATGTTGATGCTCAACCTAGTAATGACACTGAAGTAGAGATTGAACCTGTTGTTGATCTTGATAACCCACAATCAAAGAATCAATGTTATTATAAGAGAGACTTTGTTGCTAGGAAGAACGCTAAAGAAAGAGAACCATGGGTTCAGAAACCCATACCTTTTCCTCCTAAACCATCCAAGAAAAAGGATGATGAGGATTTTGAGCGCTTTACTGAAATGATTAGACCTATCTTTTTGCGTATGCGTTTTGACTGATATGCTTAAAATGAATCCTTATGCTAAATATATGAAAGATATTGTTACTAATAAAAGAAAGATACCGGAAGCTGAAATTTCCACCATGCTTGCTAATTATACTTTTAAAGGTGGAATCCAAAGAAACTTCGAGATCCAGGAGTACCAACTATACCATGCTCCATTAAAAGAAACTATGTTAAAATTGTTTTATGTGATCTTGGAGCCGATGTTAGTGTTATGCCTCTCTCTTTATATCGTAGACTTGATTTGAATAAGTTGACACCTACTGAAATATCTTTGCAAATGGCTGATAAATCAACTGATATACATGTCGGTATTTGTGAGGATGTGCCTGTTGTGGTTGCAAACGTTACTATTTTAACGGACTTTGTTATTCTTGATATTCCCGAGGACGATAGTATGTCTGTTATTCTTGGAAGACCCTTTCTGAATACTGCAGGGGCTGTTATTGATTGCACCAAAGGAAATGTCACTTTTGATGTTAATGGCAATGAGCATACGGTACACTTTCTGAGGAAACAACCTCAAGTTCATAGTATAAACTCTATTGGAAAAATTCCATCGATTATTTTTGGAGGTTTTGAATTTCCTCTTCCTACTGTCAAGAAGAAATATGATATTATTATTGTTGGGGATGTGCATATCCCCGTTGAGGTAACCTAGTGTTATTCGAAAATTCTCCGGTTCCATGTTATTCGGAATGAGTTTGTTAACAAGACCTGATCAACCTTGTTAGTGGATTCCTTTTGATGAGCATGAGATGGATGAATTTAGAAAACACAACTCTCTGTACCCTCTTTTTACTTTCTATTATTTATATGAAATAAAGCAAAAATAGTAATTTCTGTCTATTTTCTGAATTATCTATGCAATAAAAAATACCCCGAAAATAGAAGTTCTCCTAATGCCCTGAAATTTAAATATGATTTTTTTCTGGAATATTTGAGAATATCTGGCACTGAGAACACAGCAGGGGGAGCAACCACCTGGCCATGAGGGTGGAGGGCGCGCCCTACCCCCCTGGGCACGCCCCTTGCCTCGTGGGCCCATGGTGGCTCCCGTCCACTTATTCCACCTACCACACACTCCTTCTTCCTCCCACAAACATCACTAACTAGCTCAAACCCGAGTCCAAGCTCATTTTGCTACCATTTTCGATCTCCTTGCTCAAAGCTCCATTCACAAAACTACTTTGGGGGATTGTTCCTTGGTATGTGACTCCTCCAATGGTCCAATTAGTTTTTGTTCTAGTGCTTTATTCATTGCATATTTTTGCTGCTTAGGTGACCCTGTTCTTGAGCTTGCATGTCAAATTTATGTGGTCAAAAGTAGTTTTGATGCATGATATTGCCTCTAGGCACTTGTAGGAGTAGTTGCTATCAATATTGTTGAGTTTGGTTCACTTTTATTTTGAAGTTACTAAAATTTCAGAAATTTTCAGAAAAAGATGAAGAGATTTTTGAGGGGCTCATCGAGCCGAAGCTCGAAGGATAAGCAAAGTGAGGAGGATAAGAGGTCCAAATATAATCTCCCTCGCACCGCGGAAGTTCGGCCGTGTGAATGGCCTTGTGATAATTTCTTGAGAGCAGCCGGGATTTATAATGATTTCTATGAATTGGCTGAGAATGCAGGCCTCGCCGTCTTCCTCCACGACCAACGCAAACATTATCTCTTACTCACTAATATCTTTGTGTAAAACTTTCATTTCCATGCTAGGAGCTCCCCACCTACGGTGGAATTTTATTTATATGATGAGCATAAGGAGATGTCACTTCATGATTTTTGTCGGGTTTGTTTGATCCCTTTCGAGGGCAGCGTAGAGGAACCACATCATGACGATGTGGATGGGTTTATTGATACCATTACTATAGGGGAAACGAGGAAGGTTTCCGACACATGAATTACTAGCATACACTTTCCTGTTCTACGTTACTTTGCTATATTTGCTAGTAGATGCTTAATTGGGAGCAGAAACTGTGGAAACCTGAGTGCCCCTGATATTGTTATTTTATGCCATGCCTTATTTCGTGATGACACATTCAGTATGGGCGCTATTTTTGCAAAGCAGTTAAATCTTAACTGTACTAAGGGCCCCGTCCTTGGAGGCATCTTCGCCTCGCGCCTCGCTGCACACTTCAACATACCTATTAGGCATTATGAGAAGGAAGAGAAGTTGTTGCCTCCTGTTTATCTAGATTATAAGAGTATGGTAGCACATGATTTTATTGTTAAGAATAGGGAAAAGGCGCTTAAGTACAAATTAATATTTGGTAAAAATCATCTTGAGACTATTACCTTGCCTGCTCCTTCCTTGTTTGATTTATCTGCAGGCAAGTACCTTGTTCCGTTGGAGGCCATTCACGCCTACCGGAACCCTACATCAGCTACAGAGCCAGAGCCGGAACCACAATTTGATCCTCCACGACAGTCTGATTACCAGTGGGATCCGGAGGTGATTGCCAACCAGTGGCAATCCGAGGCTTCTTCACTGTACTACCCCAAGTATTATTTTGGATATCCGCCAGGCCAACCGTGGCCATAGACCAACTTAGGCCAAAAGCCTAAGCTTGGGGAAGTACATATTTCTCACCGACATTACATTCATGTTCACACACTCATGCTAGGTGTCGGTGCTCATACTTTTTCATTGTATCATCCATGCTAGTTTTTTCCTTTTTTATGCTTTCTTCTTATGTGTTCAATAAACCTTAATAAAAACAAAAAAATTAGTTGTAGCTTTTAGTTAGTTTACTTTTCATGCTTGTAGTAGTAATTAAAAAGAAAACCCAAAAATATTTACCATTCTTCTTTTGCTTGTTGGGAGCTTTCCCATGTAAATAGTTTTATTTCTTTTATTTTTCTTTAGGGGTCGAGAGGAGAAGACCATAATTAAAATGTTAAAGTGGCTCTTATATGCATTATTGTTGATCTGATGAAAGAGCCCATATTATCTTGTCTTCTCTCTTGAATTGAATGCCTGTAGATTCCAGCTTAGTCCAATGCACGTGCACTATTATTATTATCCACATTATTCGGTCGTGCAAGTGAAAGGCAATAATGATGATTACATGATGAACTTATTGAGATGAGAAAAGCTGGTATGAACTCGACCTCTCTTGTTTTTGTAAATATGATTAGTTCATCGTTCCTGATTCAGCCTATTATGAATAAACATGTTTGCAATGACAATTAGAGATTATAGTTGCTTATTCCATGCTTAATTAGCTAGGAGTTTGTAATGTTTTACCTTGCGTGCCAACATGCTATTAAAATGGTTGTGATGTGGTATGATAGGATGGTATCCTCTTTTGAACGATTCAAGTGGCTTGACTTGGCACATGTTCACGCATGTAGTTAAAACAAAATCAACATAGCCTCTACGATATTTATGTTCATGGTGCATTATGTCCTACTCATGCTTGCATTCGGTGTTTATTAATTTTAATGCATGTTCATGATTGTTGTCGCTCTCTAGTTGGTCACTTCCCTGTCTTTTGCTAGCCTTCACTTGTACTAAGCGGGAATACTGCTTGTGCATCCAATTCCATAAACCCCAAAGTTATTCCATATGAGTCCACCATACCTACCTATATACGGTATCTACCTGCCATTCCAAGTAAATTTGTATGTGCCAAACTCTAAACCTTCAAATAAACATTCTGTTTTGTATGCTCGAATAGCTCATGTATCAACTAGGGCTGTCCGAATCTTCCATGTTAGGTGGGTTATTCTCAAGAGGAGTGGACTCTGCTCCTCACTCGCGAGAAAATGGCTGGTAACCGGGATGCCCAGTCCCATGCTTTATGCAAATCAAATCAAAATAATTGCAAACAAAACTCCCCTGAGACTGTTGTTAGTTGGAGGCACTCGTTGTTTCGAGCAAGCCATGGATTGATGCTTGTTGGTGGAGGGGGAGTATAAACTTTACCATTCTGTTAGGGAACCGCCTATAGTGTGTGTAGCATGGAAGATATCGCCATCTCTTGGTTGTTATGTTGACAAAGAAAGTATACCGCTCAAAATATTATTCATATCTATTTCAAAACCAAGCTCTGGCACCTCTACAAATCCCTACTTCCCTCTGCGAAGGGCCTATCCATTTACTTTTATGTTGAGTCATCATCCTCTTATTAAAAAGCACCAGTTGGAGAGCACCGCTGTCATTTGCATCCATTACTGTTAGTTTACATTGAGTATGACTTGACTGGATCTCTTTTACCATGAATTACAATGTCTAGTCAGTCCTTGATCTTTAAAGGTGCTCTGCATTTATGTTTTGTGGTCTCAGAAAGGGCTAGCGAGATACCATCTTGTTATATCATATCATGATTGTTTTGAGAAAGTGTTGTCATCCGAGATTTATTATTATTGCTCGCTAGTTGATTATGTCATTGATATGAGTACACGTGAGACCTAAATGTTATTGTGAATATGGTTAGTTCATAATCTTTGCTGAAAACTTGAATGTTGGCTTTACATATTTACAACAACAAGAGCAAACAGAGTTTGTAAAATTTTTTCTTTATCACTTTCAGTTTATCAACTGAATTGCTTGAGGACAAGCAAAGGTTTAAGCTTGGGGAGTGGATACGTCTCCGTCGTATCTACTTTTCCAAACACTTTTGCCCTTTTGTTTTGGACTCTAACTTGCATGATTTGAATGGAACTAACCCGGACTGACGCTATTTTTAGCAGAATTGCCATGGTGTTATTTTTATGCAGAAATAAAAGTTCTCGGAATGACCTGAAAATCAACGGAGGATTATTTTGGAATATATAAAAAATACTGGAAGGAAGATCCACGTTAGGGGGGCCTCCACCTGTCCACGAGGGTGGGGCATGCCCTACCCCCTGAGCGTGCCCCCTGCCTCGTGGGCCCCCTAACGCTCCACTGACCTCAACCCTGACTCCGTATATTCATTTTTAGGGAGAAAAAAACCAGGGAGAAGGATTCATCGCGTTTTATGATACGGAGCCGCCACCAAGCCCTAAACTCTCTCGGGAGGGCTGATCGGGAGTCCGTTCGGGGCTCCGGAGAGGGGAATCTGTCGCCATCGTCATCATCAACCATCCTCCATCACCAATTTCATGATGCTCATCGTCGTGCGTGAGTAATTCCATTGTAGGCTTGCCGGACGATGATGTTGGATGACAATTATCATGTAATCGAGTTAGTTTTGTTAGGGTTTGATCCCTAGTATCCACTATGTTCTGAGATTGATGTTGCTATGACTTTGCTATGCTTAATGCTTGTCACTAGGGCCCAAGTGCCATGATTTCAGATCTGGACCTATTATGTTTTCATAAATATATGAGAGTTCTTGATCCTATCTTGCAAGTCTATAGTCACCTACTATGTGTTATGATCCAGCAACCCCGAAGTGACAATAATCGGGACCACTCCCGGTGATGACCGTAGTTTGAGGAGTTTATGTATTCACTATGTGTTAATGCTTTGGTCCGGTACTCTATTAAAAGGAGGTCTTAATATCCCTTAGTTTCCAATAGGACCCCACTACCATGGGAGGGTAGGACAAAAGATGTCATGCAAGTTCTTTTCCATAAGCACGTATGACTATATTCGGAATACATGCCTACATTACATTGATGAACTGGAGCTAGTTCTGTGTCACCCTTGGTTATGACTGTTACACGATCGATCGCATCCGGCATAATTCTCCATCACCGATCCATTGCCTACGAGCTTTCCATATATTTTTCTTCGCTTATTTACTTTTCCGTTGCTATTGTTATCATCACTACAAAACACCAAAAATATTACTTTTGCTACCGTTACCTTTTACCACCGTTACCACTACTATCATATTACTTTGCTACTAAATACTTTGCTGCAGATATTAAGTTATCCAGGTGTGGTTGAATTGACAACTCAGCTGCTAATACTTGAGAATATTCTTTGGCTCCCCTTGTGTCGAATCAATAAATTTGGGTTGAATAATCTACCCTCGAAAACTGTTGCGATCACCTATACTTGTGGGTTATCACGCACGCCATAACCTTCCCTCGTTGGAGGCACCAGCCAGAGGCATGACAATAGACCCAGTTAGGACCTTCCCATAAAGGCAAGCGTGGTTGCACTGGTCAGCTCAATATGGTGGCACCATGACTCAGCCAACAGTTGTTCAAGTTCAATTTAATTCGATTAAACTTAAATGAAAAAATATTGAGCCATGATAAAATAACTTGATTCAATTACAATGCATGAGCATGATATCAATCATAAGCATGAGGGTACAACATAACTATCAACCATATCAACAATGAATCATATCCAAATGAGCATGACATAATGATGAGCATGAATATCACAAGTACAACACTACTCATAGTATGACATGATCATTATCATCAACAATAAGTACCATGCAAGAACACATCAATAACATAACAGAGTAAACACTTAACCAACTAACAACAAAGGAACAATGCATATTAACGGTACTCGGTAACCGACGTTAGTCATGCACCAAAGAACATGACCAACCCAACATGTACTACTATCAAGCATGACCAATATGAAAGTAATTCTAGCAGGTAGAACATGACAACAGAGTGCAAGAAAACATAGCAAGACGATAACCATTGATCCATAAGCATAACCGAAATAATGACAGTAGTACCAAAACAAACATATAGTTATTAAAGATTCAAGTTGAAAACCAATGCTACTGCATGGCTATCATGCAAATGGTGGTTGTGGCTTGCCTGGGGTGGAAGAAATCACCGGGAGAAAGTGCGAGAAACTCGCGGAATGAATCACCGGAAAAAGTTCTCGCTCGGATGGGGCTGATTAAGAGTAAGGGGAAAATAGGCATTTTCATAATGTTAAAACATGGTGAAAATGATTGCTACCTCTTGAGCACTGCGTTGGATTCCCTTGAAGAGGAAAGGAGATGCAGCAAAGTAGCGTAAGTATTTCCCTCAGTTTCTGAGAACCAAGGTATCAATCCAGTAGGAGGCTACGCGTGAGTCCCTCGTACCTGCACAAAACAAATAACTCCTCGCAACCAACGCGATAAGGGGTTGTCAATCCCTTCACGGTCACTTACGAGAGTGAGATCTGATAGATATGATAAGATAATATTTTTGGTATTTTGTGATAAATATGCAAAGTAAAATAAAAGCAAAGTAAAAAAGCAAAGGAAATAAATAAGTATTGGAAGATTAATATGATAAATATAGACCCGGGGGCCATAGGTTCCACTAGTGGCTTCTCTCAAGAGCATAAGTATTTTACGGTGGGTGAACGAATTACTGTTGAGCAATTGAGAGAATTGAGCATAGTTATGAGAATATCTAGGTATGATCATGTATATAGGCATCACGTCTGAGACAAGTAGACCGACTCCTGCCTGCATCTACTACTATTAGTCCACTCATCGGCCGCTATCCAGCATGCATCTAGAGTATTAAGTTAATGAAAACAGAGTAACGCCTTAAGCAAGATGACATGATGTAGAGGGATAAATTCATGCAATATGATAAAAAACCATCTTGTTATCCTCGATGGCAACAATACAATACGTGCCTTGCTGCCCCTACTGTCATTGGGAAAGGACACCGCAAGATTGAACCCAAAGCTAAGCACTTCTCCCATTGCAAGAAAGATCAATCTAGTAGGCCAAACCAAACTGATAATTCGAAGAGACTTGCAAAGATAACCAATCATACATAAAAGAATTCAGAGGAGATTCAAATATTGTTCATAGATAATCTTGATCATAAACCCACAATTCATCGGTCTTAACAAACACACCGCAAAAAGAAGATTACATCGAATAGATCTCCACAAGAGAGGGGGGAGAACTTTGTATTGAGATCCAAAAAGAGAGAAGAAGCCACTAGCTAATAACTATGGACCCGAAGGTCTGAGGTAAACTACTCACACTTCATCGGAGAGGCTATGGTGTTGATGTAGAAGCCCTCCGTGATGGATGCCCCCTCCAGCGGAGCTCCGGAACAGGCCCCAAGATGGGATCTCGCGGATACAGAAAGTTGCGGCGGTGGAATTAGGGTTTTGGTTCCGTATCTGATTGTTTGGGGGTACGTAGGTATATATAGGAGGAAGAAGTACGTCGGCGGAGCAACAGGGGGCCCACGAGGGTGGAGGGCGCGCCTGGGGCGGTAGGCGCGCCCCCTACCTTGTGGCCTCCCTGTTGGTTGCTTGACGTAGGGTCCAAGTCTCCTGGGTCCTGTTCGGCGAGAAAATCACGTTCCCGAAGATTTCATTCCATTTGGACTCCGTTTGATATTCCTTTTCTTCGAAACCCTAAAATAGGCAAAAAAACAGCAATTCTGGGCTGGGCCTCCGGTTAATAGGTTAGTCCCAAAAATAATATAAAAGTGGATAATAAAGCCCAATAATGTCCAAAACAGTAGATAATATAGCATGGAGCAATCAAAAATTATAGATACGTTGGAGACGTATCAAGCATCCCCAAGCTTAATTCCTGATCGTCCTTGAGTAGGTAAATGATAAAAAGATAATTTTTGATGTGGAGTGCTACTTGGCATAATTTTAATGTAACTCTTCTTAATTGTGGTATGAATATTCAGATCCGAAAGATTCAAGATAAAACTTTAATATTGACATAAAAATAATAATACTTCAAGCATACTAACTAAGCAATTATGTCTTCTCAAAATAACATGGCCAAAGAAAGTTATCCCTGCAAAATCATATAGTCTGGCTATGCTCTATCTTCACCACACAAAATATTTAAATCATGCACAACCCCGATGACAAGCCAAGCAATTGTTTCATACTTTTGACATTCTCAAACTTTTTCAATCTTCACGCAATACATGAGCATGAGCCATGGATATAGCACTATAGGTGGAATAGAATGGTGGTTGTGGAGAAGACAAAAAAGGAGAAGATAGTCTCACATCAACTAGGCGTATCAACGAGCTATGGAGATGCCCATCAATAGATATCAATGTGAGTGAGTAGGGATTGCCATGCAACGAATGCACTAGAGCTATAAGTATATGAAAGCTCAACAAAAGAAACTAAGTGGGTGTGCATCCAACTTGCTTGCTCATGAAAACCTAGGGCATTTTGAGGAAGCCCATCATTGGAATATACAAGCCAAGTTCTATAATGAAAAATTCCCACTAATATATGAAAGTGATAACTCAAGAGACTCTCTATATGAAGAACATGGTGCTACTTTGAAGCACAAGTGTGGTAAAAGGATAGTAACATTGTCCCTTCTCTTTTCTTTATTTGGGCCTTTACTCTCTTTTTTATGGCCTCTTTTTTTCGTCCGGAGTCTCATCCCGACTTGTGGGGGAATCATAGTATCCATCATCCTTTCCTCACTAGGACAATGCTCTAATAATGATGATCATCACACTTTTATTTTCTTACAACTCAACAGTTACAACTCGATACTTAGAACAAAATATGACTCTATATGGATGCCTCCGGTGGTGTGTCGGGATATGCAATGAATGAAGAGTGACATGTATGAAAGAATTATGAATGGTGGCTTTGCCACAAATACGATGTCAACTACATGATCATGCTAAGCAATATGACAATGATGGAGTGTGTCATAATAAACGGAACGGTGGAGAGTTGCATGGCAATATATCTCGGAATGGCTATGGAAATGCCATAATAGGTAGGTATGGTGGCTGTTTTGAGGAAGGTATATGGTGGGTGTATGATACCGGCGAAAGGCACGGTATTAGAGAGGCTAGCAATGGTGGAAGGACATATAATCCATGGACTCAACATTAGTCATAAAGAACTCATATACTTATTGCAAAAATCTACAAGTTATCAAAGCAAAGTATTACGCGCATGCTCCTAGGGGGATAGATTGGTAGGAAAAGACCATCGCTCGTCCCCGACCGCCACTCATAAGGAAGACCATCAAAAAATAAATCATGCTCCGACTTCATCACATAACGGTTCACCATACGTGCATGCTACGGGAATCACAAACTTTAACACAAGTATTTCTCAAATTCACAACTACTCAACTAGCACACTTTAATATCACCATCTTCATATCTCAAAACAATTATCAAGCATCAAACTTCTCATAGTATTCAACACACTCATAAGAAAAATTTTACTATTCTTTGAATACCAAGCATATTAGGATTATTTAAGCAAATTACCATGCTATTTAAGACTCTCAAAATAATCTAAGTGAAGCATGAGAGATTAATAGTTTCTATAAAACAATTCCACCACCGTGCTCTAAAAAATATAAGTGAAGTACTAGAGCAAAACTATATAACTCAAATGATATAAGCGAAGCACATAGAGTATTATAACAAATTCCAAATCATATATGGCTTTCTCAAAAGGTGTGTACAGCAAGGATGATTGTGGTAAACTAAAAGGCAAAGACTCAAATCATACAAGACACTCCAAGCAAAACACATATCATGTGGTGAATAAAAATATGGCTCCAAGTAAAGTTACCGATAGAAGTAGACGAAAGAGGGGATGCCTTCCGGGGCATCCCCAAGATTTGGCTTTTAGGTGTCCTTAGATTATCTTGGGGGTGCCATGGGCATCCCAAATCTTAGGCTCTTGCCACTCCTTGTTCCATAATCCATCAAATCTTTACCCAAAACTTGAAAACTTCACAACACAAAACTTAAAGTAGAAAATCTCGTGAGCTCCGTTAGCGAAAGAAAACAAAAGACCACTTCAAGGTACTGTAATAAACTCATTATTTATTTATATTGGTGCTAAACCTAATGTATTCCAACTTCTCTATGGTTTATAAACTATTTTACTAGCCATAGATTCATCAAAATAAGCAAACAACACACGAAAAACAGAATCTGTCAAAAACAGAACAGTCTGTAGTAATCTGTAACTAGCGCAAGATCTGGAACCCCAAAAATTCTAAAATAAATTTATGGACTTGAGTAATTTATCTTTTAATCATCTGCAAAAATAATTAACTAAATATCACTTTCTAAATAAAAATGGAAGCAGTTCTCGTGAGCGCTAAAGTTTCTGTTTTTTACAGCAAGATTAACAAGACTTTCCCCAAGTCTTCCCAACGGTTCTACTTGGCACAAACACTAATTAACACAAAAAACACAACCAAAACAGAGGATAGATAAATTATTTAATACTAAACAGGAGCAAAAAGCAAGTAATAAAAATAAAATTGGGTTGCCTCCCAACAAGCGCTATCGCTTAACGCCCCTAGCTAGGCATAAAAGGCAAGGATAGATTTAGGTATTGCCATCTTTGGTAGGCAATCCATAAGTGGCTCTCATAATAGATTCATAAGGTAATTTAATTTTCTTTCCAGGAAAGTGTTCCATGCCTTTACTTAATGGAAATTGGAATCTAATATTTCCTTCCTTCATATCAATAATTGCACCAATCGTTCTAAGGAAAGGTCTACCAAGAATAATAGGACATGAAGGATTGCAATCTATGTCAAGAACGGTAAAATCTATGGGCACATAATTCCTATTTGCAACAATAAGAACATCATTAATTCTTACCATAGGTTTCTTAATAGTGGAATCCACAAGGTGCAAGTTTAGAGAGCAATCATCAAAATCACGGAAACCTAACAAAACACACAAAGTCTTTGGAATCGTGGAAACACTAGCACCCAAATCACACAAAGCATAGCATTCATGATCTTTAATCTTAATTTTAATAGTTGGTTCCCACTCATCATAAATTTTTCTAGGGATAGAAACTTCCAACTCAAGTTTTTCTTCATAAGATTGCATCAAGGCATCAACAATATGTTTAGTAAACACTTTATTTTGACTATAAGCATGAGGAGAATTTAGCACGGATTGCAACAAGGAAATACAATCAATCAAATAGCAATTTTCATAATTAAATTCCTTGAAATCCAAAATAGTTGGTTTAGCAACATCTAGGGTTTTAATTTCTTCAGTCCCACTTTTATCAAATTTAGCATCAAGATCTAAAAACTCCGTTTTGGAACGCCTTCTAGGTAAAGGTGAATCATATTCAGTCCCATCATTATCAAGATTCATATTGCAAAACAAAGATTTAATAGGGGACACATCAATAACTTTTAGATCTTCATCTTTATTTTCATAGCAATCCGGTTTAGCGGCCATCCTATTAACTAAGGTATCATGCCTATCCGAAATTTCAGCAGTCAATTTCTCAAGACGAGCAATTTGGGATCTTAAACCATCGAATTCTTTAGACATATCATCGAGATCTTTATTCATAAAACTCATAAAAAATTTCTGTTCCTTAAGCTCGTTTCTGAATAAATTATTATGCTCAAATTGCAAAACCATAAAACTCCTGACATTGCTTTTGATCTCTTCTAACCTTTTAAGGTGAAGATCACTAAATCTAGGTAGAGCCATTGTGACAAACAAGCAAACTAACACACAAGCAAACAAAAAGCAAGCGGGTAAACAGAGGCAAATAGAGAAAGAGAGGGAGGATAGAGAGAGAGAGGGCGAACAAAAACGTCAAGGGTGAAGTGGGGGAGAGGAAAACGAGATGCAAATGGCAAATAATGTAATGCGGGAGATAAGGGTATGTGATGGGTACTTGGTATGTTCTCTTTTGCGTAGACTCCCTGGCAACGGCGCCAGAAATTCTTCTTGCTACCTCTTGAGCACTGCATTCGATTCCCTTGAAGAGGAAAGGAGATGCAGCAAAGTAGCGTAAGTATTTCCCTCAGTTTTTGAGAACCAAGGTATCAATCCAGTAGGAGGCTACGCGCGAGTCCCTCGTACCTGCACAAAACAAATAACTACTCGCAACCAACGCGATAAGGGGTTGTCAATCCCTTCACGGTCACTTACGAGAGTGAGATCTGATAGATATGATAAGATAATATTTTTGGTATTTTTGTGATAAAGATGCAAAGTAAAATAAAAGAAAAGCAAATAACTAAGTATTGAAAGATTAATATGATAAAGATAGACCCGGGGGCCATAGGATTCACTAGTGGCTTCTCTCAAGAGCATAAGTATTTTACGGTGGGTGAACGAATTACTGTTGAGCAATTGACAGAATTGAGCATAGTTATGATAATATCTAGGTATGATCATGTATATAGGCATCACGTCCAAGACAAGTAGGCCGACTCCTGCCTGCATCTACTACTATTACTCCACTCATTGATCGCTATCCAGCATGCATCTAGAGTATTAAGTTAATGAAAACAGAGTAACGCCTTAAGTAAGATGACATGATGTAGAGGGATAAATTCATGCAATATGATAAAAAAACCATCTTGTTATCCTCGATGGCAACAATAAAATACGTGCCTTGCTGCCCCTACTATCACTCGGAAAGGACACCACAAGATTGAACCCAAAGCTAAGCACTTCTCCCATTGCAAGAAAGATCAATCTAGTAGGCCAAACCAAACTGATAATTCGAAGAGACTTGCAAAGATAACCAATCATACATAAAAGAATTCAAAGGAGATTCAAATATTGTTCATAGATAATCTTGATCATAAACCCACAAGTCATCGGTCTCAACAAACACACCGCAAAAAGAAGATTACATCGAATAGATCTCCACAAGAGAGGGGGGAACTTTGTATTGAGATCCAAAAAGAGAGAAGAAGCCATCTAGCTAATAACTATGGACCCGAATGTCTGAGGTAAACTACTCACACTTCATCGGAGAGGCTATGGTGTTGATGTAGAAGCCCTCCGTGATGGATGCCCCCTCCGGCAGAGCTCCGGAACAGGCCCCAAGATGGGATCTCGTGGATACAGAAAGTTGCGGCGGTGGAATTAGGGTTTTGGCTCCGTATCTGATCGTTTGGGGATACGTAGGTATATATAGGAGGAAGAAGTACGTCGGTGGAGCAACAGGGGGCCCACGAGGGTGGAGGGCGCGCCTGGGGGGTAGGCGCGCCCCCTACCTCGTGGCCTCCCTGTTGGTTGCTTGACGTAGGGTCCAAGTCTCCTGGGTCTTGTTCGGTGAAAAAATCACGTTTCCGAAGGTTTCATTCCGTTTGGACTCCGTTTGATATTCCTTTTCTTCGAAACCCTAAAATAGGCAAAAAAACAGCAATTCTGGGTTGGGCCTCCGGTTAATAGGTTAGTCCCAAAAATAATATAAAAGTGGATAATAAAGCCCAATAATGTCCAAAACAGTAGATAATATAGCATGGAGCAATCAAAAATTATAGATACGTTGGAGACGTATCAATGATATCAACAGAACGGGCTCGACGAGACGAAGAAATGGGCTTTGGAATCACCTCATTTGGAGCTACGGTTAAAAAGATATGATTGTTCTTCTGCCAGGGACTTATTTGTAAGAACATCCTCACAAACAGGCCCTTAGCCAGAAAAAACAGAACGCGCCTTTCTCATAAATACGCTTTCCAGAGAGGAAAACGAATTCCTGCCCAAAGAATAAATGAGTTACGCCTTCGATAAGGGAAAGCGTACTCACAGGAGTACGTCTCCACTTATCCACGTCAGCGTGGACGGGGCCGTCCAGCTGGGTCGCTTACAGGCGGGCCCCACCCCTTTCTCCCTCCTCCCGCTTCTTCTTCTCGCTCGCGCCTGACAAAACAGAGAGAGGGGGCGAGGCAGAGGCGCGGCTGGACTTGGCTGGCGATGGGCTCGTCGGCTCCGGCCAGCTCCGGCCAAGGGGACGCCACCGATGAGCGCAGCGCGGCCCACCGCATCCATCCAGATAGGAAACGGGCACCGAGGAGGAGAGGAGGGGTGGCAGCGCACGTGTCAGGACCCCGATCCTAAGTCACACCGATCTAGCATGTAACACATCATATCACTTTGCGGCCTCACGCACGGTATTCGCATGGGTGCCACCTTACCAGGCCCGGGACCGTTTACGCCTTTTGGCTCACGTATATGATAGTGTCTCTAGCATCCATATGACAAAGAACCCGGGCCGACATGACTAGTCGTAAACCCAAAGTGGCACTAACTTGCAGGGACAGGCATACATGACCCAACAACGAACGTGTCGGTCATCCGCGAGTGAATCCGGGCTACAGCAGCTGGGCTAACAGGACTCCGGAGAATCTGGGCTGTAGCAGGCTAACAGGACTCCGGAGACACCGCGTGACATTTCCCCGAAGGGACAGACACAGGAACAAAGAAGGACACATGCCGACCAGCCTAAGTGTTCCGGAGCAGTAGCAAGCTACCATGGCTCACTGGAAGCACTAGGAGACATTTCCCGGTAAGAGAGGCTACCAAGGATAAACAACTAGGTTGTCGGATCCCACACATACCAAGCATTTCAAATCATACACACAATATGCTTGATATGTGCAAATACAACATGGCATCACAACATAACTCTATGACTCAAAGTATTTATTCAATAGGGTCCGAGGAGCGAGATATTAAAAACATGGGTCTCATGACCCAACATTCAGAGCATACAAGCCAAAGCACATGCGGAAGCTTAACATGTCTGAGTACAGACATCTACAAATGAAAAAGGCTGAGAAGCCTGACTATCTACCAGATCCTGCCAAGGGCACAAGAACGTAGCTGAGGTATCAAGCTAAAAGTCGAAGTCCACACGGAACTACTAGCGAGACTGAAGTCTCTCTGCAAAACATAAATTAAGCAAATGTGAGTACAAATATACCCAGCAAGACTTGCATCAGAACTAACTACATATGCATCATTATCAACAAAGGGATGGTGGGGTTTAACTGCAGCGAGCCAGCTTTGACTCAGTGGCTAACCTGAACTACTACTGCAAGTAACTCCTTTGAGGTGGCGCACACAAGTCCACATATTCACCATTTCAATACACCACTATGGATCCGCTCCCGTCTCCCTACGAGAACGCCATCCATAGCACTCATGCTTATCTTGCGCATTTTAGAGTATACACTTTCACTTGTCTATGAACTGTACACGCAACCCAGAGGTCCTTTACCGCGGACGCGGCTATTCGAATAGATCATTTATAACCCTGCAGGGGTGTACTTCTTCACACACGCTCTCGCCACTTACCACCATGTACACGTCGTGTATCTCGGCAACCTTCAAGCGGATGCCTAGCGAGGGAGTCGGCCATGACCTGACTAACCACACAAGTCTCTAGTCCAGGTTTATCACCTATTTGGGTTCCATCCGCGAGGAGATCCGGCCGGGGTTTCGCTCACAGCCCCAAACGATGTGTACAGGGTTCCGCGACACCAAACATGCGCCCGGCATACCCGACCATGGTGTATCTACCACATCATAGCCCACTCCTAGGGTCAGCGCTACGCACGGCCTCCAACACATATCCTACAAACACCAGAAACTAGTTGCAACTCCTGGACAGAGGGCAAGGGCAGTTAATAAGTCGAGAGGGTCCACTGGTTTCGGGCCCAATGCGTGGTAGTAGCTGTTCATGGATCACAAACACAGAACTCAGTTCCTAAGGATGGCTTCAATGAAACAACCCACCATGTACTCCTACATGGCCTCTCATCGATACCTTTACCAAATCATGTCCACACACTTAGCTCTCAACAGTAGGACATGTTCACACACATCCAATTCATCCCTGATGAATCAAACCTGACTCAACTCTAAGCAGTAGCAGGCATGACAAACAAGCATGAATGAGTAGGCACATCAGGGCTCAAACAACTCCTACTCATGCTAGTGGGTTTCATCTATTTACTGTGGCAATGATAGGTCATCCAGAGGAGAGGGGGTTCAACTACCACAACATGTAACAATTGAATCGTTGTTGTCCTAATGCAGCAAAAGAGAGCAGAAGCGAGAGAGTGGGATTGTATCGGAATGAACAAGGGTTTTTGCTTGCCTGGCACTTCTAAAGATAGTATAGTTCTTCATTGGTGTCAACGATCACAACGTCGGAACAACGTCCACTGAGAGGGGACAAATACCGGCAACAGAGAATGAACACAATCAATGCAATGCCACAATATGATGGATGATCATGACATGGCAATATGCTATGATTTGAGCTAATGCATCTAGCAACAGGTTAAATGCAGTTGGTTTGAACCCTAGGTTCAAATTCAAACTCCATATGTTAATATTCAAATGTCATTCATTTGTTTTGTCCAATTCAGCAGCTATAAGTTGTTCCAACATGCATGAAAATGGTACAGATGGATAGATTGGATTTTTCTAATCATTTTTCATATATAAATTATTTCATTTGGAGTTACGGTTGATTTTCTATGATTTTTAGTAGTTTTGGGCATTTTCTGGAAATAAATAAATCATTTGGATTTATTTAAATTCTAGAAAAGCGTTACTGCGTCAGCATTGCGCAAGGCTGATGTCAGCGGGTCAACTGGGCCGGCCAAGTCAAACCTGACCTACGGGACCCATTGGTCAGTGACTCAGCTAATTAATAGTTTCAATTAAACTAATTAACAGTGTTAATTAGTTCTAACTAAAATCCTAATCTAGGGTTAGTCAGGGGCTGGCCCCAATTGTCTGTGACTCATGGGGAATCAAATCCCAGGTCAAACAGGCCGGAGGCTCGCCGCCGGCGAGTGCCGAGATGGCGTAGCGCGTCGGAAATGCACTACAGATGGCGGTTTTGGGCGCGGCTTAGTGCGTTGGGGAGCTCTCGCTCGCGCGCATCTGATGGACCGGACTAAGTGAGAGCGATAAAGCCATATTGTCTGATTGCCTAGTTCGCTGCACTAACACCTCCTTCACGGACCAAGACACTGGGTCAAGTATGTTTAGGTGCTATCCCGAACACCCCCGTACTACCTACGTGGGGGCTGAAGCCGACGACTGGCCAACTCTCAGATATCGTAAACGGTCGCACATGAGGAAAATATTTTAAAATAAAGCAAGCAGCACATCATACATAAGCCTTGTTTCATAGTACAGGATTGGACAATATAGGATACATTCATTCAAAAATGATGTCCTTCAAACACTGGCCCTCTACAATATGGGATCGTTCTAGGACATCATCAAAATACCGCTCCGGTGTATGGTGCTCTTAGCCTGCGGGCGGTCCCTCGATTGTGAGCTTGACGGCGTCCATCTTCACCCACTGCACTTTGACACGGGCGAAGGCCATCCGGGCACCTTCGATGCAGACTGACCGCTTCACGACATCAAGCCGGGGCAGGGACCGACCAGCCACTTCACGAGCGCGAAGTAGCTGCTGGGTACGGGTTCGGCAGGCCACAGGCGGATTATAAAATCCCTCATGGCCAATCCGTCCACCCTATGCAGTTCGATGAACTGCTTCAGCTGATCGCTGAGGGGCACAAGATGCTCAGGCGCAAGATATTGCGACCAGAATAGCTTCTCCATCGAGCTTCCCTCTTTGGCTCGGAAGAACTCCACAGCGTCGGCAACACTCCGGTGCAGGTCCGCAAACGCTCCTGGAGAACTCCAAATCCAGGTCAGTAAGAGGTATTTTTCCTCACAAATTTGCTCTACATGTTAAAGGCCTTACCAGCCGCAATTTGCTTCGACTCCTGGATCTCCCGGTAGGCGTTTTAGGCTTCAGTCCGGGCCTCCTGAGCACTTTGGAGGGTCTTAGCAAGTTCGGATTTTTTATCCGAAATTTTGTGCTCTAAGGACTCACATTTGCTTATAGCATCCTTGAGCTCTTGCTGGACTTCCTCCACCCTTGACTCATGTCTTAGGCGGGCGGCTCGTTCCTCCTCTGCCTCTTTCTTGGCCTCGGCCAGCGCGCTCTTGAGGGTATTGACCTCAGACATGTCAGCTATGACCAAAATTATAAGACTCATTCAGATGGAAAATTATTGGTTATATTATTTCAAGAGCATTTTCGGTATCACATACCTTTCTTTTCCGCTAACTTCCGCCTCAGCTCAGACTCTTTGGCGGCCTGGGTAGCTGACGCCTGCGTCGCAGCCTGTTTGGTTCAAATAGATATGTGTGTTAATCTCCTGATTGAGACATTAGATCCTCTGTTCGGCCTTTCCTTGTGAATACCGGACAGAGTCTCAGGGGCTACTATCTATACACAGACACTTTTTCTCATATAGCCAAAAGGTATTATATTACGTACCTCGAAGCCTCTCAGAAGGCTAGTATAGGCCTCATTCAATCCGCTTTTGGCGGACTGAACCCTTTCACAACCACCGTACTCATAAGGGTAAGATGTTCTTCTACAATGATGGCACTTTGAAGTGCTTCCACCAGAGTATCCGGCGCCTCCGGATTGACAGGGGTTGCCGGTGGGACTTGTGCACCTCCTTCTTTCGAAGGAGGTTTCCCACCTGATTCCGGAGACATATAGGTCTCCAGAATAATATTTGGTTGGGTACCAAATTGTGCATAGCCCCCGTCGTCTATCTCCATGGGGGTTGATTCCCCCATGTTTTCGGTAGCAGGGATATCGCCCTCTGGCGCCACCATGGCAGCTCCCCGCACCTTCCCCGACTCGGAAGGGTCCTTCGGGACAACACTTTGGCATTATTCGTAGCTTTGGGGGAGGAGGCCGGCGGAGGCTGTAACATCCCAAAATTCTAAATTTTGGAATGTTATAATAAATAGATAGATTTGATTGATTGTTTGATTGATTGTCTGAAAGTGAGTGAATTCGAAACTTTTGAAAGTTAAATGAGAGGGAATAAAAGGACTTTCCCAAACTTTCATATTTGCTTTCTGATCTCCATGAATTCAAATTCTTTTCAACACAAAACCCTAGAGAGAAGATGACATGACTTCTTCCATTTATTTAAATGACAAGGGGTGTTGAAAATATTTGAATTTCATTTGAAAATATTTCCGATTCTGGAACTTTATGCAACTCAATGATTTTCATGAGAGAAGATAAAATGACTTCTTCAAATTATATGAAATATGAGTTGGGAGTTTCAATTAAATTCAAAGTTCTTTCGAATTTATTTTCAATTTGGAGTTATTTGAGTTTTATTCTAATTATTTTTATCCAAAAATAAAATATATGGAAATTAGGGTAACATGATTCCCTACAATAGAAACTTGGAGAAAAATTAATTTGAAATCATTTTGGTATTTTTAAAATGATTTTAGTTGGATTTTAATAGACCAGTAGCACTCTTTGAATTATTAGAATTTGTGTGTATTTTATTTAATGCTAGAAAAATGTTCATGTCGTAGAAAATCTTTTTCTGAAAATTTTGATATATAATATGCCTATATAAAGTTTTATTTTATTTTCATTTTTCAGTTTAACGCATTCTGTTTTAAAAAAAACTGCACCGCGCGGCCGGCCGAAGGCCTTTAGGCCCATCCGTCTCTTTTCTTCTCTGTTTCGTATATTTTCGTCTACGTTTAGTCCCACATTGCCTAGCCTTTGACCTCTAAACCTCTTTTCCACCAATAAATATAGACCCATAGAGCCTCCAAAAATCATCTGATTCGGGTTAAATCAATATTTTGGTTTGACTAGATTCATTTAGGAAAAATACATTTCTACTCTCCAGCGCGACTTCTAGAAATTTTCTCTTCTCTCCAAAGTCATCTTTTGTCTGCCTTATAAAGGTATATTTCTTTTTTTTTCTTTTTCTTCTTATACTTCCATAGTTTATTATTTTTAGACTAATACAATAGAATAATTAGATTATCAATTAGTCTACGTATTTATACATTAGACCCTAGCCCGTAGCTATTTTTTTTCTTTCGTAAAACAGCTTGGCCCTGATTTTTCAAATAGCCATAACTTTTTACTCGTTTGCCCAAATCCAACGAAACCAACGCCCACTTCTTCGTTATCATGTCCTCTATCTAGTAATCCAACCCAAACATGTTTTTGAAAATTTTAAAATTTGAATTAGATCAGATTTGAATTCAAACTTCTTTTGATCATATCTTTTTATCCGTAACTCCGTTTGAGTTGATTCTTTTTGCAAATCGAAGCTCTTGACCTAAACTTTCTGATAAGGCCAAATTCATATAATTTTGGTACTGTTAGAAATTGTTTTATGTTGCAAGAGCTATTTGCTTGGTTTTGATGTTTTCCGAATCGTCTTCTTCGTTCTTCCCGATCTTTTGAGTGATTGCTTATGTGTGGTTACTATTGCTTGATTACGATAGATTGACCGGAGTGTGACGAGTAGAGCTATCAAGAGTTTTGAGTGCGAATCATCTTCATCAACATTGCAGGCAAGTTCACACTTTGATCATACCTTTTCTACAACCCAGTTTTATTGCATTAGATCAATCCTCACACATTGCATGATTAGGATCTAATTAAACTGTGGGATGGGAAGTAGATGAGGTAGTACCTATTACCTGTTTATTATTAAACCTTTGGGAGTTACCTCTACGTTTGCTTATTATGCCATGCTATGCTAGTAGACGTGGATTGGGTGAGTGATATCCATGACAGATGTGAGATTGATAATTAAGGGTTTATCTAAAGTGGCAACCTAACACACATCTGGGTGGATTGAGGCACCTGGGGTTACCAGGACTTACCTGTTTTTCTTTGGACCACCACCCAGGCTCTAAGGGATCATGAGATTATTCATACTAGAAACTTCCGTGTGCAGCCACAAGCCATTATGGGCTCTGGCATAGTTGATTAAGTCGTGCGAACTCTTACGGGTAGACTAGCAGATGTAGGGGAAAGTAGGTGTACCGGTCTACCCACATGTAAGGTGCTAGCGCTTCTGAAAGACTATGTCTCGATCATCCATCTTCTCAAACACCCTGTAGTGCGAGAAACCAAACGGAGGCGATCGAGTCTTGTGGGGAAAAGTGCGCAAACCTCTGCAGAGTGTATAAACTAATCATGATTAGCCGTGTCCCCGGTTATGGACATCTTGAGTATCTAGTACTTGGATATCATGTGAATCTCATCATGTTACTCTAATTAATATTGTTGGGATGTTAATGAGTACTTTTAATTGGGATTGAGAATGCTGTCAACCATTCTCAATGTTCAACAACCACCATGATAGTTAAATAAATTTATTCCTTTGCAGTAGGGAAAAATTGGCTTTACGCATAAACCTTATAACCATAGAGCTTTTCCACCAGCCAAATATGCATGTAGTGATAGTCTTTATTCATCATTCTCTATGGTGTGAATTTGCCAGTACATTCAATGTACTGACCTGTTTTGGGCTGCAACGTCTCATGTTGCAGGTTTCTTACGACGAGTAAGTGATACGTTAGGGTTACGATTTCTACACTCAACTTTGCCGTTGGTGTTGATGGGAATCCACAACCTTGTTACTTCCGCTATTTTGGATTTGAGGTAATAGTATTTACGTTACTTTATACATGTGATTTACCTCTATTATAAATCCTTCGAGTACTGTGTGTGTCAGCATACCAATCCAGGGATGACACTTAAGCACAGAGACTTGATCCATTCGGGTCGGGTCGCTACAAGATGGTATCAGAGCGCATGTTGACTGTAGGACGTGACCCTAGAAACTGGCAAGCCCATAGCAAAGATTTTTCTCTACAACTTTCCCTTTCAAAAGATCTTTTACCTCTCTTCTCTTCTGAGTTTATTCAAATTTCCCTTTAGTGAAACCATACACCCTTTCTCTTTTGACCACTCGAAGATTCGACTGATGAGACCACCCCAAGAAGTACGAGATATCGGACAACTAAGGCCACTTCAGAATGAAGAGTATTTTCTGTGCATCTGAAAAATGGAAACTACAACGGTTGAAGGCCGAAGACAAGTAGAATTGGAGGCTCTGAAGAATCCCCAGATTTGTATGACCTAGGAATGCTACCCTTATGGAACTTGGCAGATTATGGAAGTTGTCAATACCCGAGATCAAGGTGTATCGGAGAAAGACTGAAACAAGGAGTATGAGAACTCGAAGTTTTGACAAAGAAACCCTAAGGCAGGAGATATCAACTGTGGAGAGATAGCTCATGGAAATGACAGGAGCAGAAACACGGTTATCCATGATGTCATCCCCCGCTAATGCTATTGTCACCGTGCTGAGTTAAGGATGCATGTCATTAGAATGGATTTGATGGAAGAAGGCTGATGGAGCACCTAACAGTAAGATGAAGTTTTAACCTTAGCTGGTGTAACGCCAGAATCTGGAGTAGTACATCAAGAATTTTAAGATGGAGCTCCAGGAAGCCATATTAGACAAGGAAGCATTTCATGAAGAACTCAGGAACCAGAAGCTGAAAGTAGCCAAGCTGGAGGAGCAAAACCTCGAGATTTGTCGGGAACTGAAGGACAGTAGGACATGGTTCATGCCAAGGATGATGAAACCTAAAAGTTTGGGACGCAACTCTAGAATAATAAAGGACGTCATGAGAGACTTCGCGTCAACAAAGATGATCTGGCAAAAGAACTTGAGAAAGACAAGCATGATCGGAAGAAGCCATTGGAGGTATGGACAAGGCTTGAAGAGTTTGGAGATGTTCAAGATTTATTGACCTTTAGAAGACCAAACCCCTGTTATATACCTACATTAGATGCGACGTTTGTGAGCTATCATTTGTTTGATGTTTTTCTCGACAGCCACAATAAAATCTGTCTTTTCAAAAACTGTTGTTTGCATTGTGTGTATCCCTCTCTATCTCTCTTATCTCACCCCGAACCCATGGACCCAATAGATGATGAATGGAGATGAGATTATTTTTTTTTGGACCGATGAGTCAATTGGAGACGGACCAATGGATTCAGAACATGGAGGATCACATGAAGAATAACCCTATAGTCGGAAAGGATATGACCCAGCACGCTCTTCAGTGCTTTGAAAGAGGTGCTGCTACTTGGTGGAGGATGTACCAAACCATCAATGGATGAAAAGGAGTAACCACTTGGAAAGAATTTAAGTTGACTTTGCCAAAGTCTCGGTTTGTGTCCCAGAAGTTGAAGCCTTATGGAAAGGATATGAAGAAACCTTGTGCATGCAAGATTTGTGGAGAAATAGGACACACCCATAAAGAACACAAGGATGAATTCCCTAATTGTGAAGGAAGTCACCCAGTTGAAGAATGCCCAACTAGGCAGATCACTTGTTTCTTGTGTGAAGGGACTACCCACTATCCTTCTCAGTGTCACATTTACGCCATGGTACGAAGGACCGTACAATAGAAGAAAGAAGTAAAGAAAGGAGCCCTTATGGAAATTTTAGAAGAACCCGTGATGAAGGAAGATGTGGAGGACACACCTAAAAAGGACCCGAGTAAACCCTGCACTAAGTCTTGCTATTCATGTGGAGAAGAAGGTCACATCTCCCAAAATTGTTTGAATGGGGATCTAGTAGAATTCCCGACGGAGGAAGTAGATTATGACCCACAGGAAATAGAAGCCTGATTGGAATGGAAAAGTCCAGGAAGAGAAGTAGATTGGATCCCAGGAACAAACCAATTTCTACAAAGAAAGACCTGAGTCATATCACATGTTTCAGGTGCAAAAATTCAGGACACTACTTCAATGATTGCCCAAAAGGGAAGATGAGGACCCCAGGAGGCTATATAATCACAAGGAAACCTCGAAACTTGTCAGAAGTAATATGTTTCCGTTGTAATGAAGCAGGGCACTTTGCCAGAGATTGTCCGAAGGAGAAGGAGACTTGTGATAAATAGTTGAGTTTATAACAGAAGAAATATAGTAGTAGTAGTGAGAACATTTTCCTTCATATTGAGGTGTTGAGTTGAGGCATGTAATGGAGAAGCGAGAGATTGTAATCATTTGAGAATGAATAAAATAGCATCGTTGGTACCGATATGGATTTTATGAGTTGTTACTCTATGAAGAAGGATTTTGACCATTTTGAGGATAAGAGAAATATGGTCTATGGAAGGTTTGTGCATTTTAAGGGTGGTAGTACCCTGTAATGGACTTCAGACAAAATGAATACGAGTTTTGTCTCGATATGTGTGATACCCCAAGAGTATGTGGGATGAAGTTGGAGACCGTCAGTTGTTTGGACCAAATGTGATCAAGGAGTCAGAAGGGAATGTTAAGTTGATTCGAGATAGACTGGAGGTAGCTCAGTCCAGGCAGAAGAGTTATGCAGACAAAAAAAACTCAAGGAGGTAGTCTATGAAATTGGAGATAGAGCATGTCTTCATGTGTTCCCTCTGCGAGGAGTTAAACGAATTGGAGTTAAGGTAAAAGTTAGCCCCGAGATTTGTAGGACCATACCGAGTTTTGGAGCGTATGAGAGAAGTGGCCTACAAGTTTGAGTTACCCGAAGGACTTTCAGGAGTTCAAGATGTGTTTCACGTTTCCCAGTTGAAGAAGTGCCATGCAGAGATGGCCAATATTCCCTTGTAAGGACGCTTGACCCTGGAAAGGATAATGAAGTGGAATATGGACTCCATAAGTATAAGTTTTATCTCGGTATGTGGGATATCCCACGAGGATGAATAGATAAATTACTATTAGATATAAAGGAGGTATGATGTCAGAAATATGGATCAATGGAAACTCCATGATGAGTCTGAGTAATCATGTCCTAGTTTGGTGCCAATAGAAGGAAGAAGACAATACAATTGGATGGATTCTAAGTATGCTAGGAAGCTGGAAGTTGGATGTTGGAATAATGATAAGTTGCCCGATGATAAGTTCAAGGACTACAAGTGATGAGATGGGCCATAACCCACAGGCCCCAGGACCTGCCAAGAAGCAAGCACATTCTTGCTGAAGGAAAAACCCTGGAAGTGGATATACCTTTGTCGACAGACGATCTTATAGGAGTTACGCAAAACCTGAGAGTTGTGAAGGAACGATAGATGGTTGTTTGGCTTGCAGAATCTATGGATTTATTCGAACTTGGTTCGTCGACAAGAGAAATTCTGCAATGCTTGTGAGGATGACCGAGTGTTAGAATGCGAGATTCGCTAAACTGTATACAAGGTAATGATTTGGGTGCGGGATGGATTGATCACCATACCGACTTACTCTTATTATTCGCCTTGCTATATGGGATGGTAAATCTGAGTGACTTACCTATAGTGGACAGACGACGATCAAAACCTTGTTTAAGCCTTAGAATGGTATAGGTATTTTTCCCTTGTACAAGGCAGCTCTGCCAACCGTAGGTTATACGGTGAGGATCACCCAGACCCATTTCCTGCAGGAGAAACCACAAATTGTTGACCACCATGAGATATCGATAGTTGTTTAGTTTTGGCGCTAGACCCGTCAGCTAAGAAGACCCAATCTCAGAATAACCTTACCAAGAGGAAAGGACAGAAGAATTGAGGAAAAGGTTATGCCACTACCGGAAGAGCCAGAGAAGGAATTTTCCGAGGATTTGAGAAGACCGACACTGTTAACAATATGGATGAAGTATATGAGTTTCGATGGAGCTGTAACCATGCTTCTAAGGGTGGTAGCCCCCAGACCCCTGGATGATCGATGGATTTTGAGGAGACCCCCAAACCCTAACTTTTTCTTGCTAGCCTCTCCGAATCTCGAGGACGAGATTCTTTTAAGGGTGGTAGGTTTGTAACATCCCAAAATTCTAAATTTTGGAATGTTATAATAAATAGATAGATTTGATGGATCGTTTGATTGATTGACTGAAAGTGAGTGAATTCGAAACTCTTTGAAAGTTAAATGAGAGGGAATAAAAGGACTTTCCCAAACTTCCATTTTTGCATTTTATGATCTCCATGAATTCAAATTCTTTTCACCACAAAAACCCTAGAGAGAAGATGGCATGACTTCTTCCATTTATTTAAATGACAAGGGGTGTTGAAAATATTTGAATTTCATTTGAAAATATTTCTGAATCTGGAACTTTATGCAACTCAATGATTTTCACGAGAGAAGATAAAATGACTTCTTCAAATTATATGAAATATGAGTTGGGAGTTTCAAAGAATTAAATTCAAAGTTCTTTTGAATTTATTTTCAAATTGGAGTTATTTGAGTTTTATTCAAATTATTTTTCTCCAAAAATAAAATATATGGAAATTAGGGTAACATGATTCCCTACAATAGAAACTTGGAGAAAAATTAATTTGAAATAATTTTGGTATTTTTAAAATGATTTTAGTTGGATTCTAATAGACCAGTAGCACACTTTGAATTATTAGAATTTGTGTGTGTTTTATTTAATGCTAGAAAAATGTTCATGTCGTAGAAAATCTTTTTCTGAAAATTTTGATATATAATATGCCTATATAAAATTTTATTTTATTTTCGTTTTTCAGTTTATCGCATTCTGTAAAAAAAAACCGCGCGGCTGGCCGAAAAAAAAAAACTGCACCGCGCGGCCGGCCGAAGGCCTTTAGGCCCATCGCCTCTTTTCTTCTCTGTTTCGTATATTTTCGTCTACGTTTAGTCCAACATTGCCTAGCCTTTGACCCCTAATCCTCTTTTCCACCAATAAATATAGACCCATAGAGCCTCCAAAAATCATCCAATTCGGGTTAAATCAATATTTTGGTTTGATTAGATTTATTTAAGAAAAATATATTTTTCTCTCCGGCGCGACTTCTGGAAGTTGTCTCCACTCTCCAAAGTTGTCTTTTCTCTGTCTTATAAAGGTATCTTTCTTTATTTTTTTTTCTTCTTATACTTCCGTAGTTTATTATTTTTAGACTAATATGATAGAATAATTAGATTATCAATTAGTCTACGTATTTATACATTAGACCCTAGCCCGTAGCTATTTTTTTCTCTCTTCCGTAAAACAGCTTGGCCCTGATTTTTCAAATAGCCATAACTTTTTACTCGTTTGCCCAAATCCAACGAAACCAACGCCCACTTCTTCGTTATGATGTCCTCTATCCAGTAATCCAACCCAAACATGTTTTTGAAAATTTTAAAATTTGAATTAGATCAGATTTGAATTCAAACTTCTTTTGATCATATCTTTTTATCCGTAACTCCGTTTGAGTTGATTCTTTTTGCAAATCGAAGCTCTTGACCTAAACTTTCTGATAAGGCCAAATTCATATTTGGTACTGTTAGAAATTGTTTTATGTTGCAAGAGCTATTTGCTTGGTTTTGATGTTTTCCGAATCGTCTTCTTCGTTCTTCCCGATCTTTTGAGTGATTGCTTATGTGTGGTTACTATTGCTTGCTTACGATAGATTGACCGGAGTGTGACGAGTAGAGCTATCAAGAGTTTTGAGTGCGAATCATCTTCATCAACATTGCAGGCAAGTTCACACTTTGATCATACCTTTTCTACAACCCAGTTTTATTGCATTAGATCAATCCTCACACATTGCATGATTAGGATCTAATTAAACTGTGGGATTGGGAAGTAGATGAGGTAGTGCCTATTACCTGTTTATTATCAAAACCTTTGGGAGTTACTTCTACGTTTGCTTATTTATGCCATGCTATGCTAGTAGACGTGGATTGGGTGAGTGAAATTCATGACATATGTGAGATTGTTAATTAATGGTTTATCTAAGGTGGCAACCTAACACACATCTGGGTGGATTGAGGCACTGGGGTTAAGGACTTGCCTGTTTTTTTTGGACCGCCACCCAGGCTCAAAGGGATCATGAGATTATTCATACTAGAAACTTCCGTGTGCAGCCACAAGCCATTATGGGCTCTGGCATAGTTGATTAAGTCGTGCGAACTCTTACAGGGTAGACTAGCAGATGTAGGGGAAAGTAGGTGTACCGGTCTATCCGTCGTAAGGTGCTAGCGCTTCTGAAAGACTGTGTCTCGGTCATCCGTTTCTCAAACACCATGTAGTGCGAGAAATCCAACGGAGGCGATCGAGTCTTGTGGGGAAAAGTGCACAAACCTCTGCAGAGTGTAATAAACTAATCATGATTAGCTGTGTCCCCGGTTATGGACATCTTGAGTATCTAGTTCTTGGATTATCCTGTTGATCTCATCAGTTTACTTTAAATGAATATTGTTGGGTTTAATGATGTTACTTAATTGGGATTGAGAATGCTGTCAACCATTCTCAATGTTCAACAACCACCATGATAGTTAATTAAAATGTATTCCTTTGTAAGTAGGGAAAAATTGGCTTTACGCAAAAACCTTATAACCATAGAGCTTTTCCACCAGCCAAATATGCATGTAGTGATAGTCTTTATTCATCATTCTCTATGGTGTGAATTTGCCAGTACATTCAATGTACTGACCCGTTTCGGGCTGCAACGTCTCATGTTACAGGTTTCTTACGACGAGTAAGTGATACGTTAGGGTTACGATTTCTACACTCAACTTTGCCGTTGGTGTTGATGGGAATCCACAACCTTGTTACTTCCGCTATTTTGGATTTGAGGTAATAGTATTTACGTTACTTTATACATGTGATTTACCTCTGTTATAAATCCTTCGAGTACTGTGTGTGTCAGCATACCGATCCAGGGATGACACTTAAGCACAGAGACTTGATCCATTCGGGTCGGGTCGCTACAGAGGCGACCTGCTGTCCTTCACGTTCGGATCCAGCGAATTCCCCGAAGATGAGGATTGCTGGGGGAGGACGCGAGCCAGACTGCACCGCGTAATGTAGTATATTAAAGATCATAATGTGGAAAGTCGAATAGATATATAAGTACAAGTGCCTTTGGGGGTACTTACGATCCGTCCAGGGGCTTCGTCCTGGGGCGCCATTCATCGGCGTCCGATTCGGAGTCATCCGTGAGGGAGATTCTCCCTTTCTTAGACGACTCCGCCTCTAGATCCGCAGAAGCCCCCCTTTTCTTCTTTCCCCCCTTAAGGGGAGATTCACTTTCTTTCTCCTCCCCTTCATCTTCATCAGGGGAGGAGTGGGTCTCGGTGTCTTCGGACACTATGTCCGAAGCACATTTACGGTGGAGGCCGCTTTTGGCCTCCTTGCCCTTATTCTTGGCCCGCTTTTCTGGTGCCTGATATGGCGCTGGAACCAGCATCCTCGTTAATATAGGGATGGTTGGGTCTTCGGGTAGTGGAGTCGGATAGTGAATCCGCTCCGCCTTCTTCGTCCAGCCATGTGGGAAGAATGGAAATCCTAGTAAGCCCCTTGGATTTGCAAACAATACAGTTATTATAAAAACTTACGGGAGATGATGCGTGAGTACAGTCAAGGCCAAGATCCTCGGTCGTTTCTGGCCACGTCTTTTGGGTCTTGAACAGCAGCTTCCACATGTCTCCGTGCTCCGTGCCGAAGAATCGCCGCAGGGTCCGGGAACCGGCCGGGTCGAACTCCCACATATGATGTGTCCGGTTTTGGCAGGGGAGAATCCGGCGAAAGAGCATTACCTGGATTATGCTGGCGAGACTGGTATTCTTGTCTACCATACTCTTGATGCGCTTCTGCAGCATCGTCACCTCGTCGGATAACGCCCAGTCTAGGCCCCTGTTGAGCCAAGATGTTGATACGTCCATTTTGCATCAGGCTTCTATATCAATATTTATTGCATTATGGGCTGTTATTACACATTATGTCACAATACTTATGACTTTTCTCTCTTATTTTACAAGGTTTACATGAAGAGGGGGAATGCCGGCAGCTGGAATTCTGGGCTAGAAAAGGAGCAAGTATTAGAGACCTATTATGTGCATCTCCAAAAGTCCTAAAACTCCATGGGAATTATTTTCATAATATATATAAAATATTGGGCGAAGAAAGTACCAGAGGGGGACCACCCACCGTCCATGAGGGTGGGGGCGCGCCCTCCTGGCTCGTGGGCACCCTGGTGGCCCTTTGATGCCCATCTTTGTCTATATGGAGTCTTTCGTCAAGGAAAAATCATAAGAAAGCTGACGGGACAAAACTCCGCCGCCACGAGGCGGAACCTTGGCAGAACCAATCTAGGGCTCCGGCGGAGCTGTTCTGCCGAGGAAACTTCCCTCCAGGAGGGGGAAATCATCACCATCTTCGTCACCAACGATCCTCTCATCGGGAGGGGGTCGATCTCCATCAACATCTTCACTAGCACCATCTCATCTCAAACCCTAGTTCATATCTTGTATCCAATCTTTGTATCCAAACCTCAGATTGGTACCTGCGGGTTGCTAGTAGTGTTGATTACTCCTTGTAGTTGATGCTAGTTGGTTTACTTGGTGGAAGATCATATGTTCAGATCCATATGCATACTAATACCCCTCTGATTATGAACATGAATATGCTTTGTGAGTAGTTACGTTTGTTCCTGAGGACATGGGAGAAGTCTTGCTATAAGTAGTCATGTGAATTTGGTATTCATTTGATATTTTGATGAGATGTATGTTGTCTTTCCTCTAGTGGTGTCATGTGAACGTTGACTACATGACACTTCACCATTGTTTGGGCCTAGAGGGAGGCATTGGGAAGTAATAAGTAGATGATGGGTTTCTAGAGTGACATAAGCTTAAACCCTAGTTTATGCATTGCTTCATAAGGGCCTGATTTGGATCCATATGTTTCATGCTATGGTTAGGTTTACCTTAATACTTCTGTTGTAGTTGCGGATTCTTGAAATAGGGGTTAATCATAAGTGGGATGCTTGTCCAAGTAAGGTTAGTACCCAAGCACCGGTCCACCCACATATCAAATTATCAAAGTACCGAATGTGAATCATATGAACATGATGAAAACTAGCTTGACGATAATTCCCATGTTTTCTCGCGAGCGCTTTACTTCATATAAGAGTTTGTCCAGGCTTGTCCTTTGCTACAAAAAGGATTGGTCCATATTTCTCCACCTTATTTACTTTTATTACTTGCTACTCATTACAAATTATCTTATCACAAAACTATCTGTTGCCGATAATTTCAGTGCTTGCAGAGAATACCTTACTGAAAACCGCTTATCATTTCCTTCTGCTCCTCATTGGGTTCGACACTCTTACTTATCGAAAAGGCTATGATAGATCCCCTACACTTGTGGGTCATCAAGACTCTTTTCTGGCGCCATTGCCGGGGAGTGAAGCGCCTTTGGTAGGTTGAATTTGGTAAGGAAAATTTTATATAGTGTGCTGAAATTTACAGTCACTTGTTACTATGGAACATAATCCTTTGAGGGGCTTGTTCGGGGTATCTTCACCCCGACCAGTAGAGCAAAGAGTTGCTCCTAAACCTAATGAACCTACTGAAAATGTTTACTTTGAAATTCCTTCGGGTATGATAGAGAAACTGCTAGCTAATCCTTTCACATGTGACGGAACATTACATCCCGATTTGCACCTAATCTATGTGGATGAAGTTTGTGGATTATTTAAGCTTGCGGGTATGCCTGAGCATGTTATCAAGAAGAAGGTCTTCCCTTTATCTTTGAAGGTATATGCATTGACATGGTTTAGGCTATGTGATGATATTGGATCATGGAACTACCAACAATGAAATTGGAATTTCATCAGAAGTTTTATCCTATGCATCTTGTTCATCGTGATCGTAATTATATATATAATTTTTGGCCTCACGAAGGAGAAATCATCGCCCAAGCTTAGGGGAGGCTTAAGTCAATGTTATATTCATGCCCCAATCATGAGCTCTCAAAATAAATGATTATTCAGAATTTTTATACTCGGCTTTCTCTCAGTAATCACTCCATGCTCGATACTTCTTGTATTGGATCTTTTATGATGAAGACTATTGAATTCAAATGGGATTTATTGGAAAGATTTAAACGCAACTGTGAAGATTGGGATCTTGATGAAGGTAAGGAGTCAGGTATAACACCTAAGTTCAATTGTGTTAAATCTTTTATGGATACTGATGCTTTCCGTGAATTTAGCACTAAATATGGACTTGACTCTGAGATAGTAGCTTCTTTCTGTGAATCCTTTGCTACTCATGTTGATCTCCCTAAGGAGAAGTGGTTTAAATATAATCCTCCCATTGAAGTAAAAGTAGTTGCACCTATTAAAGTTTAAGAAAATATTATTATTTATATTCCTACTGCTTATATTGAGAACCAACCTTTCCCTGTTAGAATAAAGGATCATGCTAAAGCTTCAACTATGGTCAACAAAAGTAATATTAAGACACCTAAACCCCCTAAGCAAATTAAAGTTGAACCTAGTGTTGCTATGGTTAAAGATCTCTTATCCAACAATATTGATAGGCATATTATTTACTTCTGCAATGAATCTGCTAGAATTGCTAGACCCGATACTAAAAATAAACATAGACATGTTGTAGGCATGCCTGTTATTTCTCTTAAAATAGGAGATCGGCTTATGTGATATGGGTGCTAGTGCAAGTGCAATACCTCATTCCTTATACAAAAAATTATGCATGATATTGCACCTGCTAAGATAGAAGAGATAGATTTTACAATTAAGCTCGCCAATAGAGATACTATTTCACCAGTTGGGATTGTTAGAGATGTTGAAGTCTTGTGTGGGAAAGTTAAATATCCTGCTGATTTTCTTGTTCTTGGTTCCCCACAAGAAGACTTTTGTCCCATTATATTTGGTAGACCCTTCTTGAATATTGTTAATGCTAGGATAGACTTCAATAAGGATATTGTTTCTGTTGGTTTAGGGATATGTCTCGTGAGTTTAATTTTGCTAAATTTCGTAGACAACCCCATGATAAAGAATTGCCTAGTAAAGATGAAATTATTGGTCTTGCTTCTATTGCCATGCCTCCTAGTGATCCTTTAGAACAATATTTGCTAGACCATGAAAATGATATGTTTATGAATTAAAGAAGGGAAATAGATGAAGTGTTATTTAAACAGGGACCTATTTTGAAACACAACTTGCCTGTTGAAATCCTAGGGGATCCTCCTCCACCTAAGGGTGATCCCGTGTTTGAGCTTAAACCTTTACCTGATACTCTTAAATATGCTTATCTTGATGAGAAAGAGATATATCCTGTTATTATTAGTGCTAACCTTTCAGAGCATGAAGAAACGAAATTATTGATAACTCTGAAGAAGCATTGTGCTGCTATTGGATATACTCTTGATGATCTTAAGGGCATTAGTCCCACTCTATGCCAGCACAAAATAAAGCTGGAGAAAGACGCTAAACTAGTTGTTGATCACCAATGATGGTTAAATCCTAAGATGAAAGAAGTGGTAAGAAAAGAAATACTAAAGCTTCTTGAGGCAGGTATAATTTATCACATTGCTGATAGTCAGTGGGTAAGTCCTGTCCATTGTGTCCCTAAGAAGGGAGGTATTACTGTTGTTCCTAATGGTAAAGATGAATTGATCCCACAAAGAATTGTTACAGGGTATAGAATGGTAATTGATTTCCGCAAATTAAATAAAGCTACTAAAAAGGATCATTACCCTTTACCTTTTATTGATAAAATGCTAGAAATATTATCCAAACATACACATTTTTGCTTTCTAGATGGTTATTCTGGTTTCTCTCAAATACATGTGTCAAAAGAGGATCAAGAAAAGAGAACTTTTACTTGCCCTTTCAGTACCTTTTCTTATAGACGTATGCCTTTTGGTTTATGTAATGCACCTGCTACTTTTCAAAGATGTATGACTGCTATATTCTCTGACTTTTGTGAAAAGATTGTTGAGGTATTCATGGATGATTTCTCTATTTATGGGACTTCTTTTGATGATTGCTTAAGCAACCTTGATGAGTTTTGCAGAGATGTGAAGAAACTAATCTTGTCTTGAATTGGGAGAAGTGCCACTTTATGGTTAATGAAGGTATTGTCTTGGGGCATAAAATTTCTAAAAGAGGTATTGAAGTTGATAAAGCTAAAGTTGATGCTATTGAAAAGATGTTATGTCCTAAGGACATAGAAGGTATAAGAAGTTTCCTTGGTCATGCCAATTTTTATAGGAGGTTCATCAAGGACTTCTCTAAATTTCTCGGCCTTTGACCAATCTCTTACAAAAATATGTCCCTTTTGTCTTTGATGATGATTGTATAGAAGCATTTTAAATACTTAAGAAAGTTTTGATTTCTGCACCTATTGTTCAGCCTCCTGATTGGAATTTACCCTTTGAAATTATGTGTGATGCTAGTGATTATGCTATAGGGCCTGTTCTAGGACAAAGAGTTGATAAAAATTAAATGTTATTCAATATGCTAGTAAAACTCTAAACAGTGCTCAAAGAAATTATGCTACTACTAAAAAAGAATTTTTAGCAGTTGTGTTTGCTTGTGATAAGTTCAGACCTTATATTGTTGATTCTAAAGTAACTGTTCACACTGATCATGATGCTATTAAATATCTTATGGAAAAGAAAGATGCTAAACCTAGACTTATTAGATGGGTTCTCTTGCTACAAGAATTTGATTTGCATATTATTGATAGAAAGGGAGCTGAGAACCCCGTTGCAGACAACTTGTCTAGGTTAGAGAATGTTCTTGATGACCCACTACCTATTGATGATAGCTTTCCTGATGAACAATTAGCTGTCATAAATGCTTCTCGTACTGCTCCATGGTATGCTAATTACATTGTTGCTAAATTTATACCACCTAGTTTCACATACCAGCAAAAGAAAAAGTTCTTCTATGATTTAAGACATTACTTCTGGGATGACCCACATCTTTATAAATAAGGAGTAGATGGTGTTATTAGACGTTGTGTACCTGAGCATGAACAGGAACAGATCCTATGCAAGTGCCACTCCGAGGCTTATGGAGGACACCATGCTAGAGAAAGAACTGCACATAACGTATTGCAATCTGGTTTTTATTGGCCGACTCTCTTCAAGGATGCCCGTAAGTTTGTCTTGTCTTGTGATAAAAAATGTCAAAGAATTGGTAATATTAGTAGACGTCAAGAAATGCCTAAGAATTATTCACTTGTTATTGAACCATTTGATGTTTGGGGCTTTGATTATATGGGACCGTTTCCTTCCTCTAATGGGCATACCCATATCTTAGTTGCTGTTGATTACATTAATAAGTGGGTAGAAGCTATTCCAACTAGTAGTGCTGATCATAACACCTCTATTAAGATGTTTAAAGAAGTTATTTTTCCGAGGTTTGGAGTCCCTAGATACTTAATGACTGATGGTGGTTCACATTTTATTCATGGTGCTTTCCGTAAAATGCTTGCTAAGTATGATGTTAATCATAGAATTGCATCTCCTTATCACCCACAGTCTAGTGGTCAAGTAGAACTGAGTAATAGAGAGCTCAAATTAATTTTGCAAAAGACTGTTAATAGATCTAGAAAGAATTGGTCTAAGAAACTTGATGATGCATTATGAGCTTATAGAACTGCATATAAGAATCCCATGGGTATGTCTCCGTATAAAATGGTTTATGGTGAAGCATGTCACTTACCTCTTGAACTAGAACATAAGGCATATTGGGCTATTAAAGAGATCAATTATGATTTCAAACTTGCCGGTGAGAAGAGGCTTTTTGACATTAGCTCACTTGATGAATGGAGAGCCCGGGCTTATGAGAATGCCAAACTATTTAAAGAAAAAGTTAAAAGATGGCATGATAAAAGGATACAAAAACATGAGTTTAATGTAGGTGATTATGTATTGTTATACAACTCTCATTTAAGATTTTTTGTAGGCAAACTCCTCTCTAAATGGGAAGGTCCTTACGTCATCGAGGAGGTCTATCGTTCCGGTGCCATAAAAATCAACAACTTCGAAGGCACAAATCCGAGGGTGGTGAACGGTCAAAGAATCAAACATTATATCTCAGGTAATACCATAAATGTTGAAACTAATGTTATTGAAACCGTAACCCCGGAGGAATACATAAGGGACACTTTCCAGGATGTTTCAAACCCCGAAAAGGAATAGGTACGTGGTACGGTAAGTAAACCGACTCCAAAATAGTTCTAATGCCAAATTTTTCTCCATTTTGGGATATTTAAGAAAATAGGAAAATAAGAAGTAGTCCGGGAAGGACACGAGGCTTCCACGAGGGTGGGGGCACACCCTACACCCCTGGGTGCGCCCCCCTGCCTCATGGGCACCTCGTGTGCTCCCTGGACTCCGTTTTCTTGCACGATACTTCTTTCGGTTGGCAAAAATTCATTATATAATCTCCCGAAGGTTTTGACCACCGTATCATGCAAATATCTTCTGTCTTTGTTTCGGGCTGTTTTTCTGACAGATCTTGATCGCCACGGCATCTTCAAGTGCCCCCAAGGACAAGTTCTTCGAGAAGGTCATCAACCCCTACCTCGCGGAGGTGCTGCAACACCCTCAAACCATTGAGATGCATGAGGGGTTGCTGCACATCCACGATGTTGAGGGATCGAGGAGGACCGGAAGCATGGAGACAAGGCTCGAGGCATTGGAGCAACAAGTTTTCAAGTGCCAGGAGATGGTGGAACGTGGACTCGACTCCAATCATATAATGATCATGGAGTTCACCAACAACCACAAGCTAGATGACAAGAACATTGGGGAGGCCATCTTCAAGCTTCACGAGAAAATCGAGCGCCACGAAGCCCAGATCTATGACCTGCAAAACCAAAACTGTGAGTATGAATATAGATTCAAGAGGATGAGTTTGGCTGCAGATTTGAGGATCCCGGAGACTCGATCATCCTTCTATGATGGTGAGCCTATGCCTTGGAAGATGGACGACAAGCCTACAGCATCAACAACTCCATCATCACCACCTCCGAGGAAGGAAACATAAACACATGGGTATGGGCACTCCCCTTGGAAACTGCCAAGCTTAGGGGAGTGCCCCGGTATTGTATCACCATCACTTTTATCTTTACCGTTTTTCTTAGTTCGATCCTTTTGGTTATATCCTGATCTAGTAGAATAAAGTTTTAGTATGATCTAGTTTTGAGTTTTGCTTTATGATCTTTCTATGCAATCGAGTCCGTGAGCTATATATAATAAAGATTAGTGTTGAGTCAATGGCTTGATTATTTTGCTATGATTTTGAGGGAATGGAATAAAAAAGAAAATAAAAATAAATAAAGAGATCATATAGATCTTATGGAGAGTAATGACTTCACATATAAAGAGTATGATGAGTAAAAGTTGTTGAGAGTTGACAAACATAGTTTTGGTCATCATTGCAATCAATAGGAAGTAATAAAGAAAGAGAGGTTTTCACATATAAATATACTATCATGGACATATTTTATGATTGTGAGCACTCATTAAAGTATGATATGCTAAAGAGTTGACGTTGGACAAGGAAGACAACATAATGGGTTATGTTTTCTCACATCTAAGATAAATTATATTGTCATGGATCATCCAACATGCTGAGCTTGCCTTTTCCTCTCATGCTAGCCAAACTCTTTGCACCAAGTAGAGATACTACTTGTGCTTCCAAATATCCTTAAAACTAGTGTTGCCATGAGAGTCCACCATATCTACCTATGGATTGAGTAAGATCCTTCAAGTAAGTTGTCATCGTTGCAAGCAATAAAAATTGCTCTCTAAATATGTATGATTTATTAGTGTGGAGAAAATAAGCTTTATACGATCTTGTGATGTGGAAGAAATAAAAGCGATGGACTGCATAATAAAGGTCCATATCACAAGTGGCAATATAAAGTGGCGTTCTTTCGCATTAAGATTTTGTGCATCCAACCATAAAATCACATGACAACCTCTGCTTCCCTCTGCGAAGGGCCTATCTTTTATTCTTGTCTTATACTTCATGCAAGAGTCACGGTGATCTTCACCTTTCCTTTTTACATTTTATCCTTTGGCAAGCACAATGTGTTGGAAAGCTCCTGATATATATGGCTAATTGGATGTGGGTTTTCATGAACAATTATTGTTGACATTACCCTTCAGGTAAAAAGTTGGGAGGCAAAACTATAAGCCCCTATCTTTCTCTATGTCCGATTAAAACTTCATAACCATAAATATCGTGTGAGTGTTAGCAATTGTGAAAGACTAAATAATGGTTGAGTATGTGGACTTGATGAGAAGCTCTTATATTGATTTTTTTCCTATGTTTTGATAAATTGCAATTGCTTCAATGACTGAGATTATAGTTTGTTAGTTTTCAATGAAGTTTCTGATTCATACTTGAGTATGTGAATGAATTGTTACTTTAGCATAAGAGATCATATGACAATATATATATATATATTGTTGTTCTAAGAATGATCATGATGCCCTCATGTCCGTATTTTATTTTTATCGACACCTCTATCTCTAAACATGTGGACATATTTTTCGATTTCGGCTTTCGCTTGAGGACAAGCGAGGTCTAAGCTTGGGGGAGTTGATACGTCCATTTTGCATCATGCTTTTATATCAATATTTATTGCATTATGGGCTGTTATTACACATTATGTCACAATACTTATGCCTTTTCTCTCTTATTTTACAAGGTTTACATGAAGAGGGGGAATGCCGGCAGCTGGAATTCTGGGCTGGAAAAGGAGCAAATATTAGAGACCTATTCTGCACATCTCCAAAAGTCCTGAAACTCCATGGGAATTATTTTAAGAATATATAAAAAATATTGGGCAAAGAAAGTACCAGAGGGGGGCCACCCATCGTCCACGAGGGTGGGGGGCGCACCTCCCTGCCTCGTGGGCCCCCTGGTGGCCCTCTGATGCCCATCTTTGGCTATATGGAGTCTTTCGTCCAAGAAAAAATCATAAGAAATCTCACGGGAAGAAACTCCCCGCCATGAGGCGGAACCAATCTAGGGCTCCGGCAGAGCTGTTCTGCCGGGGAAACTTCCCTCCGGGAGAGGGAACTTATCACCATTATCGTCACCAACGATCCTCTCATCGGGAGGGGGTCAATCTCCATCAACATATTCACCAGCACCATCTCATCTCAAACCCTAGTTCATCTCTTCTATCCAATCTTTGTATCCAAACCTCAGATTGGTACCTGTGGGTTGCTAGTAGTGTTGATTACTCCTTGTAGTTGATGCTAGTTGGTTTACTTGGTGGAAGATCATATGTTTAGATCCATTATGCATATTAATACCCCTCTGATTATGAACATGGATATGCTTTGTGAGTAGTTATGTTTGTTCCTGAGGACATGGGAGAAGTCTTGCTATAAGTAGTCATGTGAATTTGGTATTCGTTCGATATTTTGATGAGATGTATGTTGTCTTTCCTCTAGTGGTGTCATGTGAACGTTGACTACATGACACTTCACCATTGTTTGGGCCTAGAGGGAGGCAGTGGGAGGTAATAAGTAGATGATGTGTTGCTAGAGTGACAGAAGCTTAAACCCTAGTTTATGCGTTGCTTCGTAAGGGGCTGATTTGGATCCTCATGTTTCATGCTATGGTTAGGTTTACCTTAATACTTCTGTTGTAGTTGCGGATGCTTGCAATAGGGGTTAATCATAAGTGGGATTCTTGTCCAAGTAAGGGCAGTACCCAAGCATTGGTCCACCCACATATCAAATTATCAAAGTACCGAACGCGAATCATATGAATGTGATGAAAACTAGCTTGACGATAATTCCCATGTGTCCTCGGGAGCGCTTTACTTCATATAAGAGTTTGTCTAGGCTTGTCATTTGCTACAAAAAGGATTGGGCCATATTTCTGCACCTTATTTACTTTTATTACTTGCTACTCGTTACAAATTATCTTATCACAAACTACCTGTTACCGATAATTTCAGTGCTTGCAGAGAATACCTTACTGAAAACCGCTTATCATTTCCTTCTGCTCCTCATTGGGTTCGACACTCTTACTTATAAAAAAGGCTACGATAGATCCCCTACACTTGTGGGTCATCAGATGTCAGCCGCAGTGGAGGCCCGTACTTGAATTCGGGAGCGGCGGCCCATGTGGAGTCACGAGGTTCTGTGACGTAGAACCACCCCTGCTACCACCCCTTCACGGTCTCCACGAAGGTGCCTTTCAGCCAAGTAACATTGGGAAGCTTGCTCACCATGGCGCCTCCACACTCCGCGTGTTGACCGTCCACCACTTTTGGCTTCAAATGGAAAACCTTGAGCCATAGGCCGAAGTGGGGAGGGATGCGGATGAATGCCTCACATACGACGATGAACGCCGAAATGTTGAGGAAGGAATTTGGAGCTAGATCATGGAAATCTAGCCTGTAGTAAAACATAAGGCCGCGGACGAAAGGATGAAGGGGAAACCCTAATCGCGGAGGAAATGAGGGATAAATACTACCCTCTCATGGGGCTCCGGAGTAGGGACGATCTGTTTTTTGGCCGCAAGCCGGTGGGCGATTTCCTTGGCCAAGTACCCCGCTTCCCGGAGCTCCTTGATGTCCCCCTCCGTGATGGAGGACGCCATCCACTTGCCCTGCGCTCCGGATCCGGACATGGCTTGAATGCCTTCTGGGAAGGAAGGGATCGAAGCTTGGGCTCTAAAACTTGAGGGTGGATGGGCTGAGGAAGAAGGAGGCGTGGGTGAAAACTTGCCTATTCCCAAGGGGTCGTGCAGATGGCACGGTTGGATTACCCAAACCCGTATTGATGAAGATCCCACGATAAGAGGACGCGATCTCTGTTTTGACAAGACGTGTCACCGGAGGCTGCGTGTCGAAACGCAAAACGGGAGATTGATAAGTGATTCAAAATAATAAAGAGGCCAGACGTAACGTCTCGCCAGCAAAAACTGTCAGCAAAGACATATCGTGTTTTTTGATTAAGCATTATGCCCTTGTGGCAGCGATATTGTGACTATTAAAACAGATCAGGACATAGTTCTTATTGATCAACTACTTTGGAGTATTCGGAGGAGGAACCCACCTTGCAATGTCGAAGATAATCTGTGCACCGGATACATCATCATTGAAGCCTGGTTCAGGGGCTACTGAGGGAGTCCTGGATTAGGGGGTCCTCGGGCGTCCGGGCTATGTAACATGGGCCGGACTAATGGGTTGCGAAGATACAAGATAGAAGGCTTTCCCCTGTGTCCGGATGAGACTCTCCTTTGCGTGGATGGCAAGCTTGGCGTGCGGATATGAAGATTCCTTTCTCTATAAATCGACTATGTACAACCCTAGCCCCCTCCGGTGTCTATATAAACCAGAGGGTTTAGTCCGTAGAGGCAATCATAATCATACATGCTAGACATCTAGGGTTTAGCCATAACGATCTCGTGGTAGATCAACTCTTGTAACACCTATACTCATCAAAGTCAATCAAGCAGGATGTAGGGTTTTACCTCCATCAAGAGGGCCCGAACATGGGTAAACATCATGTCCCCTGCCTCCTGTTACCCTCGATCTTTAGACGCACGGTTCGGGACCCCCTACCCGAGATCCGCCGGTTTTGACACTGACAGCTAGGACGACCACGGCCCCCGCCAGGAGTGGCCTGACCGGCCTCGTGAGGACCACTGGTGATGAGGACATCCCAACCATGGGCACCACACCACCAACCATCAACGGTCCAATCACGAGAAGTCGCGTAATGCAAATACATGATCAGGTTAACGCTAACTTAAGTCTATCATTTGACCTTGAAAACATGGTTGTGCCTTCACCTCCTTTGTTGTTGGTTGAACTCAGGTGCGATGTCGAAGAAGGCCAAACACATTTCATTCCATGCAAAACAATGTTTTATGGCGAGGAAACAAAGTTAGGAATTCATGAAGAATGAGTTGTCTGCTGAAGAAACATTGTTCCGATTTTGAAGAAACAATGTTTTGCACGAGTTTGGATATCCCAACTTGTGAAAGGTTTCCAGAACTCGAGTTTTCTGCTGAAGGAAAAATTGTTCGACCCCAGTGAACAATGTTTGGTCGGGAACTGCCAACCACCTCCAACGAGAGTTTTCCAGAAGCTACCTCATTAAGTCTTGAAGCCATTTAGTCAAACAAAGCTAGTTCACTTTCACACCTAAGCTGGTTCCAGAAGCTAGTTCTCTTTCACACCTATCCAGGGGGGTTGTCCCGATTATAAATAGGCTAGCTCTTCCCTTCGTTGGGGTCTTTTGCCATTTCTATCAAAGACCAAAGACATAGACTCCTCTTGAGATTGGAGAGCTCTTGTTACCCTTATTCTCGTGAGTCCTTGAGAAATTCCTCCTAATTCGTGCTCCACGACTAGATCGTGTTGTGTGGGTTAGAGTTCGTGGTTTCCCGTGCTCCACGACTTGAGCATGGTTGTGTGGGGTAGTATTGCAGGTTGTGGATCGACGAATGTTCGGATTGCAAGCTTCGGTGAGCCTCCTCCTCGTTGGGTCATAATCTCTTATTTTCCATTTTCCGGCTGCTTGCAGCTAGTTATCCCCATCCGTTTATCAATCCTATGCCATGAAGATCCGACCTCCCCTTGAACACCCTCTTCTCCAAAGACGGTGTCGCATCATATGGTATCAGAGCAAGGTTTAAACGGTAGGGTATGTATCTTTGTTGCTAGATCTATCCTTTTTAGTTCGGTTTCTCCCCGTCCTAGAGTCCAAAGCCAAAAGAGCCACAAAAAAATCCAAGCCTTTGTTGTTGAGATCTAGTTGTTTGCTTTCTTCTTTGTGTTTGCACCAAGTTCTATCCAAAGTTGCTGCTGTTTTTCTTTGAGTCTTGGTGTTGGATCAATTGTGCTACAAAAAAAGAGGAGAAAAAAGCGGAAAAAGGGTGAAAAAAAAGAGCAAAAAAGCGAAGAGAAAGTTGTCGGATTTCGGGTTCCGGCGGACCCTTGAGGTTCGAACACTGGGGTGCGTGCGGAGATTTTGCCTTCTACCTACCTGCACCCCTCCGCCTCGCTAAGATCTAAGCTATGGAAAGAACAGCACAAGAGACACAGGGTTTATACTGGTTCGGGCCACCGTTGTGGTGTAATACCCTACTCTAGTGTGTGGTGTGGTGGATTGCCTCTTGGGCTGATGATGATGAGCAATACAAGGAAGAACAGCCTCGCGAGGGTCTGTTCTTGGCTGGGGGGATGAACTGCCAGGAGGAGTTCAGTCGCCCTTCTCTCTCTCTCCCTTCTCGATTCTCCCTCTGATTTCGATCCGATCTCCGATCTCCCCTCTACCCTGTGGGTGGCTAGTCCTATTTATAGGCAAAGGCCCTGGGCCTCTTCCCAAATATTGAGCGGGAAGGGCGCCAACAATTGGCCATTTTGAAGGGGAACATCTGGTACACTTATCCTAACTAAAGTTGGTCCTCGCCTGCCAAAGGCTCTGGTGGTGACGCTGGCTTGGGCTCCACAATGACTTCCTCCCTGCCGTTGGACTGGTCTTGGTCTCGTTGCACCGAAACGGGTGCCTTTGCTTGATGCTCTCGCCTGCGCTTGCTCCCTTTGCACCAAAGAGGAAAGGAGGACACTGCGCGGCTGGCGCCCGCCTGGCGCCTTTGGTCGTCATGGCTTGTGTCACGGGCACCTCGTGAGGTACCCCACCTTGATCTCTCCGCCTCATCGCGAGCCAGCCTGATGAGGCCGTGCCTGAGGAAGCTCCGTGTCGTCTGCCCCGCGAGGCTTGGCCCCTCGCGAGGGTCTTGGGTCTGTGTTGATGAAGACGGGCCATGCTGGGCCCCTCCTCGAGCCACACCGCAGGCCGCAGGCAGGCAAGTCTGGGGACCCCCGTTCCCAGAATGCCGACAGTAGCCCCCGGGCCCAAGGCGCGCCCGGACTTGGCCGTGCAGGGAGGCGAAAGGGCAAGAGCGAAGCGCCGCGGGCCCTAACAGCCTGCGGCCTTGGGCGCCGCGTGGCAGTTGATTGGACGTGGGCGTCTCCACTTCCCACGGCGCCTCGGCAACTGCACGGACTGGACAAGTCCCTGCATGCAAAGCGGGTCATGATTACCTGCGATCGTGGAGGTCGGCGGTTGGCCTTCGCCGGCCATAAGTACGGAACGGCGCGCGCCCTTCCAGTCCATCCCTTCTTGCTTCTCCTTCTTCCCGGTCCTTACTCCGTCTTGCCGTGATGGCTCCGATCCGCCGGTTCTCGGCGGCAGAGAAGGGAAAGGCTCCCCGAGAGGAACCAGACCCGCTCCCGCTGAAGAAACGGCTCGCCCTCCACGGCCGGGACGAGGGGGCCCATCAGGTGGTGTCGAGGCCCTGGTGCGAGCGGCCACCACCGGGGTTTCCGCTTCCCTTGTACGCCCACATCGAGGGCTCTGAAGGAGTCGATGCCGATCGCCACGGGCGGCGCCGCCATCGGCGCTGACGGGTCACGAAGGTGTGGGTCGTCCCCCCTGGGGTCCACACTGAGGGCTCCTCCCGAGAGTTCGTGCTCCACGCCGCCATGCCTCCTCAGTCTTGGATTCGCCTTCCTCCCTTCTTTGCCTCCATCATCCCGCAGGGAGAACTCCTGAAGCTTTGGCTGCAGCACGCCGGCTGCAGCACCCTCGCGACCGAGGCAGAAGTCGCGGTCGTTGCCTCGGGCGAGGTCTTCATGACTCGAGGCTGGAGCAAAATCGCCCGGGTTTGCAGGACAAGAGGCGCCCTCGCGATCCACTTGGAGTACGACGGTGCTTCGGTGATGTTCTTCAAGGTCTTCGATGCTAACGGGCGCCGGCTGGAGTGCTGCCCCGGGAGAGGTGGTCAGGACCCTGCTACGGTGAGGACTGGGCCCGCCGACCGCTCCCTTGGCGGCTCCTCAGGCGGCGGAGGCGGCGGAGGTTCCAGCGACTCTGGCGAGCTCTTCGCGACTCCGGAGATGAGCGACGACAGCTACGAGCCCCCGAGCCGGCGCCGCTCCTGGAGCAGGGCGGGCTCGTCAGGCCGTCGCCGACTCTGATCTAGATGGGGTTGGCGCCGGTGCTTGATGGCCCCTGTTGATGATGGCGTCTTTTGCAGGGGCGCGTGTAGTTAGCGTCCTTTTAGGATCTGTTCCCTGCGAGGAATCAAAGACGCATCCCGTGGGGGCTTCTAAGGTGCCTGTGATCCTGTTTTGTTAATATAACCCTTGTCGTAGAATTGTGCGAGTTGCTCATTCCGTCTTAGCTCAGTTCTCCCTTTCGAACCTCACGAGGGCTTGGTGCTCTGCACTGACAGGTCCCAGTCCCAAGGCGGCTTCAGCCGTCGCTGGTATGCCAGGTCGTGATGTCGTGGTCAAGGCCAGGAGGTGAGCGACCCGGGGTCCGGTAAGAGCCCCTGAGTCGCGATGCTCAGGAGGTCCCCTTTGGCGCTCAAGCAGCCGTCGTTCGGTGAGAAAGGAGAGCGGCGTTGCTAACACGGGATTGCATTAGGTGCGGGGATGGTGCCACGGTAGCTGGTGCTTCCGGGTGGTGACTTATCTCGAGAATCAGGGGCCGCTCTCTGGTGTGTCGTCGGGTCCGTGCATTGGCAGGCGTGAGGTTGCTCGGCGAGGTCCTCGCGTGTCCCTCCCCTCTCGCCTTTGCTCCCCTTTCTGCTCTACGTCCTCGGGTCCCGGCCCTCGAGCGAGTCTCAGTCGTCGCTGGTATGCCAGGTCGCGATGTCGTGGACAAGGCCAGAGGGTGAGGGCTGGAGAGCCAGTAGGAGCCCTGAGTCGCGATGCTCAGGCACCCCCCCTTTAACGTGCAAGCGGTTCGCGCGGATGAGAGTGAAGGAGACACCGCAAGGGCCTCACCTGACGCAGCTCCTTTAGGAGATCCTGTAGACCCATCATAGAAAGAATGAGGGGTTGCCATGACAATTGACAGTCAGCCGTTGGTTGCTTCCGAGGGGCGATGAGGCACTGAAGGCTTGACGAGGTGGCGCCATGCAGGGCTGCCGCGGCCAGAGCTCAGCCATTCAGGTTTGTCGGCGTTGCAGGGACGGACCCATGCGCAAGCGTCGTGCCGTTTGGGAGCAGCTCCGTCAGTTGGCGTCAGTTGAGCGGACAACTAGGTCAAACACATTAGCCGTGAAGGAGTGGATTCATTCAAATAGATGCTGGGAAGGCGGACATCACTGGGTCAGGCCCGAGCGACTTGGGGATGATGCAGCCCGAGGGGCGCCCCCAACAAGGTAAGCTAACAACATAAAATAAAAGGGATACATGCCAAAGGGACGGACCCACGTGGCCTGGGAATAATGCAGCCATGGGGGGCGCTCCCAGCTGGAAATGAAACTTGAAAGATGTCACCTGATGATGTTGAGGACGAAGGAGTGTTGGCATAGCAGACTCGGTGGGCTGCGGAAGCCGATCCTCACGAGCCCCCAGGCCCAGGGGCCTCGGGAGGCTCCGGAGGCGCTGGTGGCTCCTCGCGAACCATCTCCATCTCCGCCAGGGCTGCGGAACGCCTGGCCTCTTGAGCCTCCATGATGCCCCTCATGAGGCGCTGGTACGTGGCAGCCGCGTTCGGCAAGCCGTAAGGCATGCGAACGTAGCTGTGGGGTGGACCTTCGCAGCGCCCCACTCGCGAGGGCCAGAGGCGCTCCAGAGAGGCGACTCGATTGAGCCCTGGTATGTCGATGCAGACGCGCAGCCCACCATCCTCGCCTGGATGGGGAGCCACAGTTGGTAGGCTCCGGCCGCCTCTCATGACTCTTGACTCCTGTAGCTCCTGAATGGCCTTGCTGACGAACTCCTGAGGGTCTGGCCCTCCTTGCCTTACTCCTTCTTGAGGGAAACGTGCTTCGAAACACGCCTCCATGTGGTGCCCAAGCGCCTCCCTCGTGACCTTAGCCAGGTCGGTGGCCCTCCAGGGGAGAGCCCCCGAGCCCTGCCTGAGGAGGGCGCCGGGCGCGCTTTCCTATGCGATGGAAGGAGGTTCCCCCTGGGCAGGCGCGGGCCCTGAGGGGCCTGCCTCCTGAGGGGCCGGGCCGGACGATGTCTTCTTCTTCTTGGGGGCGGTCTCGGGAAGCCTCCTGCTTCCGCGATCCGGGTCTTCCAGTGATGCGGCCTGAAAGGCTCGTTCCAGGGAACACACCGCGTCCTTCTCTTCACAGGGCACCGTGATGACTCCGCCACTTCCTGGCATCTTGAGGACGTTGTAGCCGTGGTGAGTTACGGCCATGAACTTGGCCAGCGCTGGGTACCCAAGGATGGCGTTGTACGGCAGGCGAATGTGAGCGACGTCGAAGTCGATGAGCTCGGTGCGGTAGTTGTCGCGTGCCCCGAAGGTGACAGGGAGGCGGACCTGCCCAATCGGGACCGTGGAGCCGTCGGTGACTCCGGAGAAAGGCTTGGTTGGCTGAAGCTGGTTGTAGGGCACTTGGAGATTGTTGAATGTTTCCACGGACAGGACGTTGAGCCCTGCCCCGCCATCGATGAGGGTCCTGGTGACCACCACATTGCTGATGATTGGGGAACAAAGCATCGGGAGGACTCCGGCTGTGGCCGCACACTTGAGCTGATCTGCTGAGCTGAACGTGATGGCGCACGCCGACCACCTGAGAGGGCGCATGGCTTCGAGCTTGGGGAGGACTGCATTCACTTCGCGGGCGAACTGCTTGAAGATGCGTTGAGAGGCTGGGGCTTGAGCCCCGCCCAGGATGCAGGCGATCGCGCGCGGCTCCTGGAAGCCCCCAGCCCCCTCGTCCTGATGGCGGTCCTCGTTTCTCCTTGGCTGCGGCGGCAGCGGAGGGAGGCCTGCGTTGCCTGGCGGGCGATCCTCGCGAGGCTGATCCCTCCAGTCTCCCTCGCGAGGCGGGTCTTGCCATCGATCCTCACGAGGTCGATCGCGCCACCCTTGGCGCGGGCAGCGGTCTTCCCAGCGTCCTGCGTTCCTTCCTCCTCCTCGACCGTAGCCCCGATCACCGTGGTCGGGGCGACGGCCGATCCTTCCTTCTCGCACAGCTCGGAGCTCTTGACATTCGTTGGTGTTGTGGGTGTGGAGGTCGTGGTACACACAGTACCGACTGCCCTTGGAAGATTCGGGCTGATCTCTGCCCCGCTTGGTGTCTGGTTCTGCCGCGAGCACGGCAGCCCCCTTGCGCTTCACATCCTTGGCCTTGGGCTTCTTCTCTTCTGGGTCCGCGGCAGGCAGCTCGAGGAGGGAGAGACACCCTTCTTCAGCCCTGGCGCACTTGGTTGCCAAGTTGAACAACTCCAAGGAAGTGCACAGGTCTTCTTGCATCGCCAGCTCCTCCTTCATCTTGACGTCGCGCACGCCGTCGGAGAAGGCTGAGATGATGGCCTCCTCGGTCACCTTGGGAATCTTGAGGCGTGCGTTGTTGAAGCGCTGGATGTACTTCTGCAGGGTCTCTCCGTGTTGTTGCTTGATGCGGCGCATGTCGCTCACGGCGGGTGGCCGGTCGCGAGTACCTTGGAAGTTAGCGATGAAGCGGGTGCGCATCTCGTCCCAGGAGGAGATCGTGCCTGGAGCCAGGTTCAGGAGCCAGGTGCGGGCCCCGTCCTTGAGCGCCATGGGAAACCAGTTCGCCATGACCTTCTCGTCTCCGTTGGCAGCTTCGATGCTCAGCTCATAGAGCTGGAGGAACTCCGCAGGGTCGGCCGTGCCGTCGTAACGAGGAGGCAGGTCTGGCTTGAACTTGCCGGGCCACGCGACGCTGCGTAGCTCAGTGGTGAAGGCACGGCAGCCTGCTGTGGCCACAGGAGGCCTTGGGTGATGGAGAGCTTGGTCTTGCATGTCCCCACGCGCTGCAGCTGGGAGAAGCGCGGGGTCTTGACGTGCGGGAGCAGGAACATGGTCGCGACGGGCTGGAGCAGGGAGCGCCCGGGCAGCTTCTTGCGGGCGAGGGACTTCTTGGCAGCTCTGCTCTTTCCGCGCTGGCACCTGACGGAGCGGGTTCCACCCAGGGGCCACGCGCCTTGGAGCCATGGCACCTTCTTGAGGAGGAGGCGACTGGGGCGCCCCCGGTGTTTCGTCGCCCGCGCGCGGCGGGGTGCGGTGCAGCAGAACGGACGGCGCAGGAGAGCCCCCTGCGGCGCGGATGAGCTCGGCGACGCGGTCGAGCCATTCTTCGTAGACGTCGTCGATGGGACGGTAGCGCAGGAGCTCGTTTGCCGCGATGAGCGCAGCTCGAGCCTCCATGGGTGTGCGGAGCGCACGGGACGAAGAACCAGCTGGGGTGAGCGAGGGAGTAGCGGTGCGGCCGTCTTGCCGCACGGACGGATGCTGAGACGACGCTTGCTGCTCGTCCCCCGCCGGGCCGGTGGCGGCGTTGACAGCAGGTGACGGGGAACGGCGAGGACGCCCGCCGACAGGAGCCGTCTGGGCGACGCGGGAAGCGAGAGCGGCCCGGCGCTCGGCGCGGGCCCGACGAGCGTCAGACATGGACGCGATGGTCGGAGGAGAACGGGGTGGTGGAAGACGAATTCCGGCGCACCCCTACCTGGCGCGCCAAATGTCAGATTTCGGGTTCCGGCAGACCCTTGAGGTTCGAACACTGGGGTGCGCGCGGAGATTCTGCCTTCTACCTACCTGCACCCCTCCGCCTCGCTAAGATCTAAGCTATGGAAAGAACAACACAAGAGACACGGGGTTTATACTGGTTCGGGCCACCGTTGTGGTGTAATACCCTACTCTAGTGTGTGGTGTGGTGGATTGCCTCTTGGGCTGATGATGATGAGCAATACAAGGAAGAACAGCCTCGCAAGGGTCTGTTCTTGGCTGGGGGGATGAACTGCTAGGAGGAGTTCAGTCGCCCTTCTCTCTCTCTCCCTTCTCGATTCTCCCTCCGATTTCGATCCGATCTCCGATCTCCCCTCTACCCTGTGGGTGGCTAGTCCTATTTATAGGCAAAGGCCCTGGGCCTCTTCCCAAATATTGAGCGAGAAGGGCGCCAACAATTGGCCATTTTGAAGGGGAACATCTGGTACACTTATCCTAACTAAAGTTGGTCCTTGCCTGCCAAAGGCTCTGGTGGTGACGCTGGCTTGGGCTCCACAATGACTTCCTCCCTGCCGTTGGACTGGTCTTGGTCTCGTTGCACCGAAACGGTTGCCTTTGCTTGATGCTCTCGCCTGCGCTTGCTCCCTTTGCACCAAAGAGGAAAGGAGGACACTGCGCGGCTGGCGCCCGCCTGGCGCCTTTGGTCGTCATGGCTTGCGTCACAGGCACCTCATGAGGTACCCCGCCTTGATCTCTCCGCCTCCTCGCGAGCCAGCCTGATGAGGCCGTGCCTGAGGAAGCTCCGTGTCGTCCGCCCCGCGAGGCTTGGCACCTCGCGAGGGTCTTCGGTCTGTGTTGATGAAGATGGGCCGTGCTGTGCCCCTCCTCGAGCCACACCGCAGGCCGCAGGCAGGCAAGTCTGGGGACCCCCGTCCCCAGAACGCCGACAAAAGTGTTGAGCAATTGTGCAATAATATTCAGTTTGGTGAGAAATTTCAGAAGTTGATTTGGCTAGTGTTTTAGCTCAAATGTGGTGCAAGGATCTACAAATTTTTTCTTGTTCTTCTGGTTTGCATCGATTGGATCTCAGCACTAGCCCTCCCTTTTTACCCCACCCACTTCCACCTAGAAACCGTTAGCTTCCTTCCTTTCATTCGCCCGTCCACTCCTGATTTGCTACTTCCGCACAGCCGCCAAGGAATAATTAGAATTTGGGTAAGCAAGAAGGTGAGATGATTGTTTTCCACATATATTTTTCTTTTCCACTTGTTTCCAAGAGTTAACATGATAGGATCCAACTTGAGTGTACATGGACATCAACATGTGGAAGATGCTCTCCCAAAAACTCGCGCAAAACTTGGTGATATGATTGAGGAGAGTATAGTTGCAGCTATGCGAAGGATGTTCGGTGGTCATCTTCCTATTGTGGGTAATGGGGATCAACACCAACACAGCCCCGCTGCCTCGCTGGCTGCCGACAACCGGCAACGTCAAGGAAACGACGATCGCTATGTTGGTCGTGGAAGAGCGGCAGCAGCTGCTGCCCATGGCGCCCCTGCTATTGGTGATGAACGGAGGCGTGGCGACTTTGCTGCCCCCCGTGAGGGTGGGCTGCATGGAGGACAAGCTCGCGGGCGAGGCCATGACCCCCGCGGGTTTGCTGCAGATCACCAGCGACGAGCGACACATGATGGTGATGCCATCTTCCTTGAAGATCTCTCCAAGCATGGTGACGAAGATGAAGGCATGGGGGACTATGAACCCTACTCGCCACCTCGCCGCGGTGCTGCTTTTGGTCGCAATGGTCATCATTATGACCGTCGTGATCAGGATGACCGTGACAACCAAGCAAGGGTGAAGCTACATGTGCCATCATTCATGGGAAAAGAGGATCCGGATGCATATATTGAGTGGGAAGATAAGTGTGATCAAATCTTGACAACCAAGCAAGAGTGAAGCTACATGTGGCATCATTCACGGGTAAAGAGGATCTGGATGCATATATTGTAACACCCAAGATGCGGCTATATCTCCCATGTGTCGGAGCACGACTTAGAGGCATAACCACATAGTAGGCATGTCGCAAGAGGGGTAATCTTTACACATCCCATGTACTGAATAAGAAAGGGATAAAGAGTTGGCTTAGAATCGCCACTTCACACAATACATACATATAACATTACATCATCCAGAATACAATCAAGGTCCGATTACGGAACAAACATAAATAAAGACAACCCCAAATGCATAGATCCCCGGTCGCCCTGACTGGGCTCCACTACTGATCAACTGGAAACAAAACCACACAAAAAACACGATCTTCATCGAGCTCCTCCTTGAGCTCGGTTGCTTCACCTACACGGGTATCATCGGCACCTGCAACTATTTGGAAGTAATTTGTGAGTCACGGGGACTCAGCAATCACACACCCGCGAGATCAAGACTATTTAAGCTTATGGGTAGGAAAAAGGGTAGTGAGGTGGAGCTGCAGCAAGCACTAGCATATATGGTGGCTAACTTACGCAAATGAGAGCGAGAAAAGGAGCAAAGCACGGTCGTGAACTAGAAGTGATCAAGAAGTGATCCTGAATCTGCTTACGTTCAAGCATAACACAAGAACCGTGTTCACTTCCCGGACTCCGCCGAGAAGAGACCATCACGGCTACACACGTGGTTGATGCATTTTAATTAACTTAAGTGTCAAGTTCTCTACAACTGGATATTAACAAATTCCCATCTGCCCATAACCGCGGGCACAACTTTCGAAAGTTCAAAACCCTGCAGGGGTGTCCCAACTTAGCCCATTACAAGCTCTCACGGTCAACGAAGGATATTCCTTCTCCCAGGATGACCCGATCAGACTCGGAATCCCGGTTACAAGACATTTCGACAATGGTAAAACAAGACCAGCAAGACCACCCACTGTGCCGACAAATCCCGATAGGAGCTGCACATATCTCGTTCTCAGGGCACACCAGATAAGCTAAGCGTATAGGAGCCAACGTAACCCAAGTTGCAAGGGACGGCCCCGCACGGTGCTCTAGTTTGGACCAACACTCATAGGAGCATTGGCCCGGGGGTTTAAAATAAAGATGACCCTTGAGTCTGCAGAACCCAAGGGAAAAAGGCTTAGGTGGCAAATGGTAAAACCAAGGTTGGGCCTTGCTAGAGGAGTTTTATTCAAAGCGAATTGTCAAGGGGTTCCCATTATAACCCAACCGCGTAAGGAACGCAAAATCGAGGAACATAACACCGGTATGACGGAAACTAGGGCGGCAAGAGTGGAACAAAACACCAGGCATAAGGCCGAGCCTTCCACCCTTTACCAAGTATATAGGTGCATTAAAGTAAATAAGATATAATAATGATATCCCAACAATATCCATGTTCCAACATGGAACAAAACTTCACCTTCACCTGCAACTACCAACGCTATAAGAGGGGCTGAGCAAAGCGGTAACATAGCCAAACAACGGTTTGCTAGGAAAGGTGGGTTAGAGGCTTGGCATGGCAATATGGGAGGCATGATATAGCAAGTGGTAGGTATCACGGCATAGCAATAGAGCGAGCAACTAGCAAGCAAAGATAGAAGTGATGGTCATCTTGCCTGAGATCCCGCAAGGAAGAAGAATGGGTCCATGAAGAAGACAAATGGACGAAGTCGAACGAATCCTCACAAACGCGACGTTATCGGAACTAACCCGAAGAAGCAACACCACAAAGAAGCAAACAACATAGTAAACAACCATCACATAAGCATGGCATGATTCACAATCAAGTATGATGCATGTCCGGTTTAATGAGGCATGGCATGGCAAAGTGCACAAGCAAAACTACAAGTTAAATGGAGCTCAATATGCAACGAGTTGCATATTGATGACACCACAACAATTATTTAGTTCTCTCCCGTTTAAGTACTCAACAACATTAAATGTTTGTTAGCATGGCAAGGGGTGAAGCATATGAAAACTACCTATCTAGGCAAGTTTAAATGAGGCCGGATATAACAAACAACAAATCCGGAAACTCATGTGCATATTTTAGGTTTGGTACTGTTCTGCCCTAAACCATATTTTAGAGTTATTAAACATGCAAGATGAGTGCACCATGTTAAACTAGGCATTTTTCTACCCCATTTACATATATAGTTCATTGAATTTGGAGCTACGGTTATTAAGTTATGAAATAATTCATTTTAGTATGGCATATGAGCAAAATCAAATCAAACAACATTTTAAACATGGGTGAAAATTGCATATTATGGAACTAGACAAAATTCTAAGCATTTTCATATATAACTTATTTACATATGATGCACGGTTGTGAAGTTATTATATGCATGTTGTATGAGGGTTTTTCTGCAAAACTGGAAAAACTGGATAATAGCTAAATTCGTCCCGAGGAAAAAAATACTATATGGGCCGAATCTGGCTAGCCCAACAGTGCACAGTGGGGGCTGGGCGGATGCTCACATCGGGCCAGATCTGGCAGAAACTGGAGCTGGGCCGGCTCTGGAAGAGGCCCAAGCGAGGATCGTAGGGAGCCGGCTGAGGTGGCTCTGGCAGCGGCTCGATCGGTCCATAGGCGAAGCGAGGGGCTGGAACTTGGCACTATGGAAGCCCACAATGATGACGTGGCGGTCAACGCGGCTGGATAAGACGAGCGCTCCCTGATGCGTCGTCCTCTGCTCGACATGAAGCAGAGGCGACGGCGTAGGACTTGCAGTGGCGGCTGGGCGAGTCTTGGCGCACGGAGGACGTCCTGGACGAGGTGGCCATCCGGGAACGACGTGGGGGAAGGGGACGCAGGGCTGGGGCAGGAGCTCCAGCGGCTTGATCCCGTCGAGTGCGTCGGTGACCTACAGACAGGAGGACACGGCAGAAAAGCTCGATTCCGTCTGGATTCGGCAGGACTTGGTCGCGGACGGCGCTAGGATGAAGAGGACGCCAGTGAGTTTGCTCCGGGACGAGATGGCCATGGTGGGGCATGCTCCTGTTCTCCCTGAAGAAGAAAGAGAGAGAGACCACGGGGTGAGGAAGAGAGAAGAACCAGGGGAAGAAGGAAAAGAGAAGGAGAGGCAGGGTGCGGCGCGGGGACGGCCTGGTCCTGGCCGTCGGTGGTGGTCGCGACAACAGGTCGAGCACATGCTCGAGCAAGGAGGCGTGCAAGGGTGCTCGGCTGTTGAGGTCTCGGGTAAAGCAGAGGAGACCGGGCGTGGAAACTGAGGAGGAGCGGGGGTTGGTGGGGATCGATGGATGGATGGATCGATGGGACTGGTGGTGGCTGAAAACGAGAAAGGAATGAGAAGATTGGTTGGGCAGGTGGATCGGGGAAGATCCCGAGGACGATGGTGAGTGGGTGGCGGCGGTGACGGGACGGATGGGACAAGGGAGAGGATTTTTAGGGTTAGGCTAGAGTTTGATCTATATATAGCAAATGGGCTAAGTTTAGGGGCATTTGGTCCCTCCGATCTTAATCGGACGGTCCCGGATAAATAGGCTAGGGAGATCAAATAATAAAACGGAGATGTTTTATACTTCCTCCGTTCCTAAATATTTGTCTTTATAGACATTTCAAATGACTACTACATACGGATGTATGTAAACATATTTTAGAGTGTAGATTCACTCATTTTGCTCCGTATGTAGTCACTTGTTGAAATGCCTAGAAAGACAAGTATTTAGGAACGGAGGGAGTAGATGTTTGGGGATGATCCGAATCCAACAGTGGCGACTGCCCGAGTCGGGTCCGGGACAGCTTTCGGGCGCGCGCGAGGAGTTCGATGCACTTGTGCAAGGGGGGCTCAGGAGGGGTTGGTTGTGACTATGTAGAAGGGCTTGGACTGAGAGGAGAGAAGAGAAAACGGCCCGGCAACAGTTTTCGAAGACCGAAAATGTCCGACGTTTTGACCGGCTATAATGCCGCTATAGATATCCGTTGGGGCGTCAAACGAACTCCGAATGCGATGAAACTTGGCAGGCGACCTACTGTCAACAAAACAACACCGCATGCCAACTTTCAACCTATTCCGAGAACATTTTCTGGCCACTTATAAAGTAATTTTTGGAGGTGCCGCGGGCGCGTGCGAGTGTGTCTAGGCTCAGAACGGACAACGGACGGAACTGGGGAAACCCGGACGGATGCAAGTTTTGAAAACATGATTATGCAATGCACATGATGACATGGCAAGATGCAACATGCAAGCGAAAGACACGGCAACAAACAGCAAATAACTGGAAGACACCTGGCGCATCGGTCTCGGGGCGTTACAACACTCCACCACTACAAGAGGATCTCGTCCTGAGATCTAGGATGGCACCGGAGAGAAACGGAAGAAGAAGGGGAAGAGGTAAAACTAAGTTGCTTCTTTGACAGATGAGTGAAACCCAAAGAACCTTGAGAGGTTGAAAACAAATTGAAAGAAAGAATACAATGAAGATGAACAAAGTTGAAAACACTCCGTTAGAAAAGAGGAACAAGGTACATTACCAGAACCTTGTAGGTTGAATGACATAAGAAAAGGGTTGCAATGGACAAGAAGTACATGCAAGCACTTCGGTAGAAACGAGATGTACAAGGAACGATAAGGATCAATTTCGCCAACACTCCGGTTGGAAATGGAAGGCATAGAATATGAGCTTGGCAAAATGAAAACACTTGGATGAGAGTCCGGTTAGAAGAGGAATGATAGCCACAACACTCCGGTTAAAACAATATAGAGAAGGAATAAGAATGATATAATTTGGGCAGCACTCCGACTGTAAATGGAAAGAATTCAACATGAATTTGACAAGATGAGAGGATACTTGATGAGATCAACAACAGACTGCGTCCAGAACGATTGAAAGAATGGCATAATGGATAAGAAAGATTTTAGACAGCACTCTAGTTGAGAAAAGAGACAAAACTTGACAGAATGGGAAGAACTTGAAAAGAGGGAACGACACTCCGGTTAAAAGGATAAGCACGAAAAGAACATGATCTTTGACAAAACGAGATGATGGGTGAATATAGCAACAATACAATGCCTCTGGGATGAATGTAAGAATGGAATCAAAAGAACGGAGGAGAAAACCACATCTTCTGCCTCAAAGAGCTTGAAAAAGCATCTTTAGGAGAAGAGTCGAACGGAGTTGTTGGAAAACCGACAACAAAACGAATAAACTTGTAGTGGGCTTATGGAAAACGTCTCAAAATTATGAGGTGAAATTATGCTACTAACAAAAACAATAGATTGGATTGAGGTCAACAAGGAGATGACAAACTTATTTCACCGGGAGGATGAAAGAAGAACTTGGGTCATTTATAAGCACCATAAATATCAACAATCCTTAGTGAAAGCTTTAGGTGAAATATAACCCAAGATAACTCCTACAAAGCGATTGATGGATTGAGAAGAGCCCATGCTCGAAGAGATTGATGGGTTTAACTATCTCATTCTTGACAACTGTTGAATCATGAAACACGAACTCAAATTGTCACGAATGACATAACACCACCTCAAATGATAAGGTAGAACGAATTGCACTTCAGAATGCAAAATGAGGAAAGCTTGAACTCCTCAAAACAAGACATGTGTTGAACACCATGTTTATTTAAGAGTATAGCTTGGCAGATCTTAGCTTCGAGAGAAAACTTGAAGAACAATTGAAGAATGAAAAGAATCCTTGACGAACCACCATGTAGAGCCTCCATGAAGAACTCCGGTAACAAAAGGATGATCAAACGGAAGGAAAGAGAGGTTGAAAACACAAGGTGGAGCCTTGCAATGATTGGATGAATCTTTGCGATGAGATAAAGTGGAAACTTGGAACTCCGGAAGAAAAGATAAAGCATCTCGAACCGAGAATGTGATATGATGAACCACTCCGGAAAGAAGAAATTAGATCACTTGTATGAAACAATAATAAGAATTACGTTATGCGCATCCTTCACCAATTTAGACTGATGGCAAGCAACGGATTTTGCAAACTACTTATTCTCATAGAAAAGATTAAGGTAGATATAGTGCCAACTTGGGAAGGTCTTCAACGAACCACCAGTAGCATTGGAAAGAACGAATGAATTGATATGATAACCAAGGAAGATAGATCTTGAACGAACCACCGTAAGAATTGAAAACGATTGAAGAAAAGATAAATAAACACTAGGAAGAATTAGAGAACGAATGAAGATACTTGAGGGGATTTAGATACATGAGAACGAAGAGATCACGAGCTGATAAGAGAATACTTGAATGATGCACCGGTAAGATTTGGGGAATGATAGCTAAAAGCTGAGAATGAATAAATCTTTTGAAATGATGGGCTCCGGAGAATCAAACTGAAAAGACTCCTGGATTGCTCCGGATGGGTGAAAAGAATTCTCACAATTGAAAACAATTATGAGATGATGGCATCAAGCTAGAACCACGAGTCTTTGAAGAGAACGGGGCAAGATTTAAGAGAAACTCTTCTTCGGTCTTCAAATGCAGAGAATGACGATGAGAAAGACCACCATGAATTTGATGAGGCACTCCATAAAGAAAATTAGAAAGGTTGAACCAACGATGAAAATAATTTGACAGATCTTGAAGAATTTGAGAGATAGCTCCGGCAAAAGAAAAGAAGAGTCGGGTAAGATCCTGGAAAAAGACCTGTGGGTTATGGGGCCACTCAAAAGAAACACCGTTGAATGATTTGAAAGAGAGATTGAGCCGGTAGAATTAAATGGCTTGTATGAGACAACATCCTCGAAAGAGCTTGAACGAAAGTGGAGTGGAAACACG